>NC_058132.1:72900582-72929916 GCF_016433145.1 Gracilinanus agilis
ATATATATATATATATATATATATATATATATATATATAAAGCCCCTTAGCAATGTAAAGTATAATATTAAATGGATAGTGGGCGAGAGAGAAGTTTGATAGGAGGCTCAAATGTCACATAAATGACATTAGCTCATCATCATTATTCCCTGCCACCCCTAATCCCCCCGGACAGTTGCCCCCTCAGTAGCCCTTACAGTGAGGAAAGCTGCAGAAGGCACCCTTCCTCTAGCCATGACCTGGCTCCAGTTCTGCCCCCCAAGATGACCCATGAGGGCTCAGATGTTTGGACTTAGCTCCCAGAGGGTCGAGTTTCAGACAGTGCTGGCTTGAGATCTAGCCCATCCTTGGTCCTCAGAGAACAGTCAAGGAACCACTAAACACCAGGGACTTGGAATACAAGGACAGAAATGAAGGAGCCCCTGCCCTCAAAGAGCTTACATTCTCCTGGGAGAATCGTCATGTATACAATAAGCAGAGATAATATCCAGCATGCCCCAGAAGTCTAAGTGCAGTTTAAGCATTCACAGCCTGTTAATGACCTCTTATGCTCATTAATTATTAACTATCAGATTTATTATTTATTAATTATATTCTATTATTTAGTTATCAGGTTTATTAAAAAGCTATTCAGTAGACCCTCACCTTCATCTTAGAATAATGCTGTGTCTTGGTTCCAAGGCAGAAAAGTGGTAAAGGTGAGGCAATGGGGGGTTAAGTGACTTGCCCAGGGTCACCCAGCTAGGAAGTATCTGAGATCAAATTTGAACCCAGGACCTCCCATCCTTGGACCTGGCTCTCAATCTGTTGAGCAAATTGCAGCCCCCTACTAATAAGCTATTAAAACTTAGAATGACTCTAAGGTTTTGGGGATGCTCTGCATATACCCAAGATGATTAAATAATTTATAACATGAAAACCAGATCTTGAGGTGATTTCATTTTTGTTGTGTTGCTTCAGTGGTGGGGTTTTCTTGGCAAGACACTGGAGTGGTTGGCTATTTCCTTCTCCCACTCATTTTTTACAGATCAGAAAACAGAGGCAGAGTCAAGTGTCTCACTCAGGGTTACACAGCAAGGAAACGTCTAAGGCCAGATTTGAACTCAGGGAGATGAGTCTTTCTCACTCGAGGTCCAGTGCTCTATCTACTGCACCACCTAGCTGCCCAATTTAATTTTTAGGGAGTAACGATTTCATTGAATAAGCGAATAAGATTTTAGTCTGGGAGGAAAGCAAGACCCATCAAAGAATAGTAGCTTATCAAAGATTACATGATTAGGGAGTGATAGAGCCAAGATTTCCAGGCTTCCTGATTTCTAGCCCCTCACACTGGTTCTTCTCTGAATGAATAGGAACCTCAGTGGGCCAGTCCAGGCTCTCCTGCAGCCTAGACCCCTGCAGGGTGTTTATTAGGCATCACCTTTGTATGTGGCTCACTCTGGGAGTCCCCAAGCTCTCAAGATATTCTGTAGTATCCCAGGGGGGTGCTGAGAGAACCTGGAGGGCAAAGTAGCCCCTGCCCTAGTCTCCTCCTCCAGGCACCTACAGGACCTTCCCGCTGCTGGGCTGGGCCCTCAAGTGATTGTTGGTCTCTTGCCCATGTGCAGAGGACAGGAGCAGCATTTCTGGCTAAGCAGGAATTGGAAAAGCATTAACTCCTTCCAAATGTTGGCGTCTGGCTAGTGATGGACTCCCCTTCCCTCGTAGGATCGTGGGTCATTAGAATTATAAAGGATGAGGCAGCTAGATAGTTCAGTGGATAGAAAAGCTGACCTAGTGAGTCAGGAGGTCCTGGGTTCAAATCTGACCTCAGATACTTCCTACCTAGGAATAAGCCTGGGCAAGTCAATTAACCCCAATTGCCTTGCCCTTCTGTCTTAGAGTTGTTACTGGGACAGAAAGTAAATGTTAATAAAAGAAGAGCTGGGGGCAGTGAGGTGGCTCAGTGGATTGAGAGCCAGGTTCTGGGTTCAAATTTGACCTCAGAAACTTTCTAGTTGTGTGATCCTGGGAAAGTCACTTAACCCCTATTGCCTAGCCCTTACCACTCTTCTGCCTTGGAACCAATACACAGCATTGATTCTAAGATGGAAGGTAAGGGTTTTTTTAAGATAAATAAATAATTTGAATTATATTTTTATTGTTATTATATTATAATGACATAAAAAGTATAAATTAAATAAATTTTCAAGAACTATAAAGGACCTTAGATACCCTTGAATCCAACACCCTCATTTTATTAAGGAAGAAATTGAGGCACAAAAGATAATAGCTAGCATTTAGAGAATGCTTTTAGATTTGCAAAATACTTTATAAATACTATCTCATTTGATCATCAAAAGAACCCTGTGATGCAAGTGCTATTATGACTCAAAGTCAAGAGAAGTTAAGTGATGATTCCAAGGTCCCACAGGAAGTAGCTCTATCTGGAACTGACCCAGAGTGACACATCCTCAGGGTGTTAGAGATGAAACTTGAACCCAGGTCTCCTGTCTCTTAGAATGTGATCCACTATACTATGATCCTCTTGCCTCTGCTAGTCCTTCAAGGTTCTGGGCCAAGTAACCGCCTCCTCCCAGAAGCCTTCAGTGACAACTGAGCATCATAAACTCTTTGGGCCAAGAAGGCTTTTAGAAGTCATCTAGTTTGATCTCCTCCCTTAGGCAGAAGGTTGGGGGGTTCACTTTTTCTTGTCTGCGCCCAGTCAGCTGCTAACACTGTCATTTTAAGATAGAATATTTATAATGTATATAATTTATAAAATCTTTATCCCTCCCAGGTTCATTTCTGTTCCCTTTGTGTGTATTTGGCGTGTTCACACATGTATGTGTTATGTCTATCCTCCAAGAGAATGGAAACCTCCTGAGGGCAAAGACTTTGGTTCTGGCCTTTGTATTGCGGGTCCCTAGCCCAGGCTACATGTAACAAGGACTTCAGAAGAACTTCTCCATTAAACGATTTGGGGGAAATCCTATTGATTCCCATAACCGAAACTCAAGGATTTGGGGTTCACTTTAAAAAGTCCTTTTTACATTTCAAGCTTGTGCTTAAAACAACTTTTGTGACAACATTAATATTGGATTCTTCCAAATTCCTCCCTCTTCTATTTATTTTAACATTAGACGGAAAAAAGAACACATATTTATGAGCTTTTTAATAGCTTAAAATAACATCCTTTTAGCTTAGGACAAAGAATGCCCTGCACCTCCAGAGAAAGAACTTTGGGAGGCGGAAGGATGCGTGTGAAAGCGCGCTATCTGTCACATCAGTGTAGGTCCAGTTTTATTTCGGGGTTTTGATTTTGTTTAAGTGTGCTCTTAAGAGGGACCAATATGGAAGTGTGTTCTGCATGATAACAAAAACTAAATTAAAAGATTTTATAGAAAAAATGACATCCTTTTAGAACACTGATACATACACATTTGTATAAATACACCCAGGAGTTATTTAATCACATAAAAGACACAAATCCTTTTGGATCGCTGTGCATGTGTGTACACATGTACATATACATGTCTATAAAGTCATATAGATACATGTGTCCAGTGTGTGTATATGTACTCACACATGTGTGTTTTTTCTTTTTTCTATTCCTTTAGGGTAGAGACAGAAAAAAAGAGGCAGGAGAAATTATAGAAATGATAAATATACAATTGATACTAAGAAGAAAAAAATAAGACACATTTCCCAATTGTCCCCTTTGGAAAAGAAAGTGACCCCCCCAAAAAATTGTATGTTAATTTCCTATTGGCTTCTCTGTGCACATATTGTCTTCCCACCCCCGTTAAATGGAAACTCCTTGTGGGTAAGGACTGTTTCTTTTTTTCTCTCTTTAACTTTAGGACCTAGCACAATGCCTGGCACTTTCTAAAATAATTTGGACAGATCCTGTGATTTCACTGATTGTAGGGAAGTCCTCCTGAAGAACTCCATGGACTAATAAGCTGATCTGCAATTTAGTGCCCGAGAGAGCTAGCTGCCAGGGGCACTGGGAGACTGAGCATAATCTTGTGCGGGTCACATGGCCAATTTGGGTCAGCATCAGAACTTGAACTCAGGTCTTCCTGGCTCCAAGGTCAGCTCTCTTTCCATAACTCCATACTTCTTTCCCTTGCACACAGTAGCCACTTAATAAATGCTTGTCAGTTTGAATTGACTATAGATTTAGCTCACCTGGCTATCTACTGATTCTCAGGATGTTTGTTTGTTTGTTTGTTTTTAATCCTTACTTTCCATCTTAGAATGGATACTAAGTATTAGTTTCAAGGCAGAAGATTGGTGAGGACTAGGCAATGGGAGTAAAATGACTTGCCCAGGGCTATACAACTAGGAAGATTTGAACCCAAGACTTCCCAAACTCCAGGCCTGGCTCTCTATCTACTGAGCCACCTAGCTGCCCCATCAAGATGCTATTTTTAGCTTACCTTCTTCCTGTCCCAAAGCATACTTATTTCCTTTGGTCTTTCCTCACTGGAGAACAATTGCTCACCATCCTCTGCATGGCTGAAATTAAAAGTCCCCTCTCAACCTCTTCCTGTCCGGAATAAATAATCATTTCAAACAGCAATGCTTTGGATTTTTATAGTTTCCTCTCCTGGCAGGACTCAGAGCATTCTCTCATTTATCATTTTCTATCACGTTATCCTAGAGAGGGTTGGAAAGAATCCTAGAGGCTGTCCAATACAACTCTCTGATTTTCTTTTCTTTTCTTTCTTTCTCTTAAACCCTTACCTTCTGTCTTAATATCCATTCTAAGACTGAAGAGCAGTAAGGGCTAGGCAGTTGGTCACACAGCTAGGAAGTGTCTGAGGCCAGATTTCAACCCAGGTCCTCTCGACTGGCTCTCTATCCACTGTTACCTGGTGGCTCCCAGCAACTTGATTTTAACAGGGAAGGAAACTGAGGTCACGAGAGGTGAGCAATTAGACCAAAGCCACACAGGTAGTGAGTGTCAGAGCCAGGACTCCTCCCAATATCTAGAAGTCACAGACAGGCAGATTTCAGTTCAAGGTAAAGAAAAGCATCTTATCAATGTTTTGTTGTTCATTTATTTCAGTTGTGTCTGGCTCTTTAGGACCCAATTTTTGGGATTTTCATAGCAAGATACTAGAGTAATTTGCTACTTCCTTTTCTGGCTCCTTTTTTTATAAAGAAGGAAACTGAGGCAAGCAGGGTTTAGTGACTTGCCCAGGGTCACACAGTTAGAAAGTATCTGAAGTTAGATTTGAAACTTGGGTCTTCCTGACTCCAGGTCTGGTGCCCCTTACCTGTCTGTCTTAATTATGAGAGGTCCAAAAGTGGGACTGGCCATCTTTCTTGACTTTCTGTCCTTGGAGATCTCTAAGTAGAGGTAGATCTTGTAATATCCCTTGTAAGGGATATTTAGAAGATATTATCTTCTCTCACATGGGTTAGACTTAATATCTTCTAAGGCATACTGCCAAATCCTTGACCAGGGGGGCCTCATGCTGCCCACAATACCTCTAGTCCAGATTAAAATGTAATTGGGGGGGGCAGCTAGGTAGCTCAGTGGATTGAGACCCAGGCCTAGAGACGGGAGGTCCTAGGTTCAAATCCGGCCTCAGACACTTCCCAACTGTGTGACCCTGGGCAAGTCACTTGACCCCCATTGCCTACCCTTACCACTCTTCCACCTATAAGTCAATACACAGAAGTTAAGGGTTTAAAAATTTTTTTTAAAAAATGTAATTGGGGAGGGTGAGAAGGAATCTAGATAGAACAGTGGATAAAGTTCTAGGTCTAGAATCAGGAGGACCCGGGTTCAAATATGGCCTCAGCAAGCATTTCTTAGCTGTGCGAACCTGGGCAAGTCACTTAAACCCACTTGCCTAACCCTTACTTGTTCTTCTGCCTTGCAGAAGTATTGATTAGTATTAGTATTGATTCTAAGACAGAAGAAGACAAGAGATTTTTTTTTAAAATTCAATTAGGAAATATTTAACAAAATAAATAAAAACAGAATAAAACATAGATAATGTTAATTTGTTGTTTTTTAAGTCAAAATGCATCCTCTTTCCATTTGAATTTGATATCACCACAGGTACTTTCTTGTTCTGAGATTCTAGGATGCTATAAATTGAATTCTAGTCCTCTGTGAATTGAGGGAACATTCCAAGACCGTTAGGGGACCAGAAGATTACTTACACAGTAGATCTCTTCTTGAAACTTTTTTAGCTCCGGAGGAACGGCGTTTGAAAGACCCAGCAGCCTGTGACTGCCCCGACGCCGACATTACGGCAGCCTCCCGGCCAGGCGGGCGATGCTGGATCATCGCAAGGTGTGGAGCCGGGAGGCCACGAAGCAGGCAGATGTTCCCCCAGGGCTGCCCTCTCTGCCCTCTCTGGGCTCTCTTCCATGCCCCCACCCCGATCCCATCCCTGTGGGCTGGAGGCATCCTGCCTTCGAATAGCTCAGTGCTCCCACTGCACATTTCACACTAATTTTAGGTTAACCTCACAGGTTTGCTGTCCTGAGCCCCGTACATAATGGACGTCTTATGCAGAGCTCTGCCAAATGTGGAGGAAGAAGGGGCCCACCTTAAAATGTTCCTGATCTCTAAACAGCTCCGTTCTGGGCGGCACAGAGAACAAGTCGGGTCCCTGTTCCCCATAATAGCCAGGAAGGGCCTGTCTGTTGACGTTTCAGGGCCCTGGAGGTTGAGGCCATGTTCACAGGTGGCATCAACATCATGGACGGTGGCTCGGTAGGACAAGGTGGTGTTTTTCCTTAATATAGGGCTGGGTGGGTGGTGGGTGGGGGTGTGCAGTTTTAAAACAGTCCTGGGCATGAGCCTGGACGTGTTGACCAGGAGAGTCACTTCACTGGTGGCCTGGTCAAGGGGCCCGGAGTCAGGAAGACCTAGGTTTGGCTCCTGACACAGAGACTTTCCAGCTGTGTGGCCCTGGGCAAGTCCCTTAAGGTCTTGGAACTCAGTTTCTTCCTAGGTAAAATGGGAGTGATAAAACTCCCCATCTCTCAGGGCCGTGGTGAGGTGGGAAGGAGATGAGGGATGCAAAATCCCTAAGAGCTCTCCAAGAACAATGGCGGCTCTCCTTTTCTCATCAGTTTGTCATTGTGCTCTGGTTTTTAGCTTCTTTCTCCTAGAAGGCTCTGGGACCCCTGTGAACTACTTTAAATTTAAATTCACCACCTTGTAATGGAGGATTACCAGGGAAGTTAACTAATATTATCTGTGGGTTCACAACTAAATAATAATCTTCCTCACAAAAACCTTGAGGATGCTACTTCATTTCTGTCCTCTGAGGACAAGCAGAATAAATCTAATGCCCCCTTTCCATGTGGCAGCCCTTCTTTGGGTGCTTGAATATAACCATCAAGTCCCTTTCCCCCTCCCCAAATCCCCAGGCTAAATTTTTGCCACCCTGGACTGGACTATCATGATCTCTCCATTCCCACTATCTCAGGAGACTTTTAGCCAGGTTCCCCACCTCCAGGCACTTCCTTGCTGAATCCTGCCTCTACAGACCCCATTTATTACTTCTGTGAGGAATTTAATTCCTTATACTTCCATTGCACAGTTCTGTCTAGGTTCCTATCCTACTAAAGGCTATTCAAAGTAATAACAATTAATTGTTGGTATTTTAAGGTTTGTGAAACACTATACACACAGATTGTGTATGTGTGTATGTCTGTGGCTATAGATATCTAATCTCTTTGGCTCATGGCCCTTGGCTGCCCACCAAACAAAGCCCAAACTCCTTATTCTGGCAATCGAAGCCTTTTATAATAAAGTCTTTATAGTCTAACTCCATTCTACTTTATCTTGATTGCACACTGATTCATGTAGTTTACTTAAAAACCTCAATAATGCATACTCTCCACACCCTCCTCTAGATCATTGTATGGAAGGGATGCCCACATTGGTATCGACCTCAGAACATGCCTCATTCACAATTCCACCTCAGCCCTTGCTTTCCAATCTTTTTTATGCCTGGAAATGGCCTTGCTTGCTCAAATACTATTTAAAGATACTACTTAAAGTACACTTAAGTACTTAAAGTACTTAAAGTACTACTTAAAGCCACTTACAATATACTTAAGTACTTAAAGTATACCTATAGTACTTAAAATGCCACTTAAACTACTTAAAGTATACTTAAGTACTTAAAGAACTTAAATACTACTTAAAGCTACTTAAAGTATACTTAAGTACTTAAAATACTACTTAAAGCTCAACTCTTTCCTCCTCCAAGAAGCCCTGAAATATTCTTCCTGGTTGGTTTGGGAGGATTCTCAGAGCAGTTCCAGGTTTCCTTGCTGCTAAGCCACCGTCTTGGCTCCATCCCCTGATTCCTCCTAGTTAGAAGTGATTTTTTTCCTTCCACAAATTTCTCAGAATCCTTTTTTCTTCCTCCTTCATGGGCTTATTGCATTCCATTCAGTATTGGATTTATTCGTGTCCATGTCTTATTACCCTTGAGGGCAGGGACCATGTCTGTGTCCATCAAACACCACTCCCAGGGTTCTGTACATGGCAGGTTGTTCTATGCATATCTGTTGAACAGATCAATTTAAAATGGGGAATCAATGGGAAAGAGAATTTTGATAAACATAATTTTACCTTATGACCCTCCCACTTCCATGGCTTTTTTAAAGGAAAAAAAATCCATTTCATATGTTACCAGATACCTATGGAACTTGGTCTTGAGTTCTTCCATTTTTCAAAACTGTACTCATAAAGAGGACCCATTAATTCTCAAGTTAACATCCATATTAGAGTCATGATGGAATCATGGAAAGAACCCTCTATTTAGATTTGGAGGACCTATTTTTGGGTCCTGTCTTCTCCTCTTAAGACCTTGGTGGTCCTAACTGCCTAATCTTTCCAAACCTCAGTTTTTACATCTCTAAAATGGGAATAGTAATTCTTGCCTTATATCTCTCATGCAGCTGCTGTGAAGAAACCACTTTTTCAAACTAAGAGTCCTTTAGAAACATGAAATATTTCTGTTAAGGAAGAGGAAGGGAATAGGCATTTATCAAATGGCTACTAAATGCCAAGCACTGTGCTAAGTGCTTTATAAATATTACATATCTCATTTACTATTAAGGTGAAGATATTCATAAAGTCACAGACATAGAGCTGGAAGGGACTTTAGAGGTCAATTAGTCCAACCCCCTAACCAACTAAGGCCCAGAGAAGATAAATGATTGGCTTAAGGTCACCTAAGTAAAAAGGATCAATGCCTGGATTTAAATCTAGATCCTCTGACTCCAAATTCAGTCCATTTTCTATTGGACCATATTATACCTTCTATCCCCCACTGTAGTTAAGAAATTTGTTGCTTAGGGGACAGCTAGGTGGATAAGTCGATTGAGAGCCAGGTGTAGAGATGGATGGTCCTAGGTTCAAATCTGACCTCGAATACTTCCTAGCTGTGTGACCCTGGGCAAGTCACTGAGCCCCCACTGCCCAGCCCTTTTCATTCTTCTACCTTGCAACCAATACATAGTATTGATTCTAAGACAGAAGGTAAGGTTTTAAAAAAAAATAAGAAGTTTGTTGAGCTGGAAGACCAAGTTATATTATTATTGCTGTTATTGTCATCACACCTTTGCATCCCCAGCACTTGGCCCAGTGCCTGGCACATAGTAGGCCATAAATGCTAGTTGATTGGCTTCCTTGAGGACTGATAGTGAACGTTCCTCCCCACAGTCCTATGAGATAGAGCTGTGTGACTAGGGAAATCACTGTCCCTCTCTGAGATTCCATTTCTTCACCTGTAAAGGGGAGATAATAGTATTTGCACCTAGTGCTACCCTGGGCACTAACAAAAGAGTCCAGGTGATGATGGTCAGAAAACAAATCCCCTGGGACATCAGGCAAATTCTTTTCAAAGGGCAGAGGCAAGAGTCCCAGCTCTGAGACTATGAAAGGTGGCAGACGATTATGAAACCCTATATTCCCTCAATGCCAAACACAGCAACTCTGCACACAGTGGGATGTACATGCCTCTAGAATGAATGGATGAATGAATGAAAAATCATGCCAACTGAGTAAAAGTCGCTGATGGGCAGGGCAGAGCATGGCACCCTGCCAAGCACCAGGTTAGGTTCCCATAGCAGCTCTCAGTGGAGAAACCCATGGGGAGATTTCTGGCATTAGAGTTCTCCAGGCATCACTGATTGGGTGACATCCCACTTCTAGAATATTTTAAGGATGTGGAATGTCTACTCTCTAATTGAGGGAACTGAGGCTGGTTAGCCTGGAAAAGAAACACCTTGGCTAAGGAAGGGAGAGGATGGTAGGTATATCACTGGTGCCTTTTTCTCTCTTTTTAATTTTTTTTCAATGACACATAGAAATAATTTTTGACAATAGTTTTCTGATATCATAATTCAGATTCTCTTCCTCCCTCTCCCTCTTCCTCCCCAAGGCTGTAAATATTTTCACATAGGTTATATCAGTGATTTCATGCAATATATAGCAATATATATTTCCATATTGCTCACACTGTGACAGAAGACTTTTCACACATACAATAATAAAATCATGAAAGAAATATATTGGAAGATGGCTTGCTTTGATCTGCAATCAGACTCCCCAAAGATTCCTTCTTTGGCTGTAAAGAGCATTTTTTGTCCTGAGTTCCTTGGGGTTGTCTTGAGACCTTGATTTGCTGATAATAGTTTAGTCCTTCACTATTGATCATCATATAATATTTCTGTTACTGTATACATTGTTGTCCTGGTTCTGCTCACTTCACTTTGCATCAGTTTATAGAAGACTTTCCAGGCTTTTCTGAATTTGTACTGTTTGTCATTTCTTATGGTGCAATAGTACTCCATCACAACCATATACTACAGCTTGGTCAGCCATTCCCCAACATTTTACTTGAAGACTGTGGATAGGACAGAGGCATTAGACTTGAAAATTGTTTGGCCCCCAGAGTAGAATCAGGAGTAGCAGAGAGAAGTCACAGGGCTGGGTTTCAACTCCGTGCAAGAAAAAACTTCTAAACAATCATGTGTCCAAAAGTCCAGTGGACTACCTCTGGAGGCACCGAGTTCTCCATGAGTTGAAGCAGAATAACTACTCGTCCAGAGGATCGATGCTTTGGGTAGGGGCTGGAGTAGATGACCTCGGAGGTCCTTTCTAGCTTGGGACTTCCAGGAAAGCATTTCTTCTGCAGTTCCTGGTTTTCCTTCCTTCTGGCTAAGGAAAAGCAAGGTTGAGCTCCGCTTCCCTGTACAGAGCAAAGGGGGAATGTTTTCTTAGCTGGACCAGGGAAGACTTTTTGAAAATAGTCTCATGCATATTCAGCATCTGGAGAAGGGGGAAGCAAAAGGCTATTTTTAGCAGTTTGGGCTGAAACGCCAGCCCAGAATGGTACCTGCCCTGTAGCCACAGAAGGCATGGGCTTGTGAGAAGCAAAGGTGAGGAAGGGACAGTGTCCCTGGGCCCTCTCTGCCCCACCAACGCTTCCTCCCCCTTCATCATCAATGATGGCAAAATGATTGCCTATATTGAGGGCTCTTAAAAATAAAAATAAATTTTTAAAAAGAAGAATCCTAGTACTTTAAAAGTTTACACAAATTTTCTGAGTTAATCCTCACCTTGAGCCTGGGAGGTTATTGCTATTATTACTCCCATTTTACAAAGGGAAAAGTTAAAGCTTAAAATAGAGGAGCAGCTAGGTGGCTCAGTAGATAGAGACAGACATGGAAATGGGAGGTCCTGGGTTCAAATTTGACCTCCGATATTTCCTTGCTGTGTGACCTTGGGCAAGTCACTCAACCCAGACTGATTAGCCCTTATCACTCTTCTGCCTTGGAAGTAATTCTTAATATCAGTTCTAAGACAGAAGGTAAGGGTTAAAATAATTTTTAGAGTTATATAGCTAATAAAGATTTGAAACAGAATTTGAACTCTAGTCTTCTTTACATCAAATCCATCACTCTCCCCAAAACTAGAACTTGTAGAGACAGCGATGCCTCACTTATCCCAAGTTCATTATCTGAATACCGTGCTTCAGATCCTAAGTGAGAAAGCAGGAGGGAAGCCTGGAAGGAATCCAATCCATCAAAATGGATGTCAAAAGCTCTTGGGTGTCACTCAAACAGAGGCCCCATGAGGCTCTGGCTCAAACTCTTTGTTTACACACAGTTCGAACTAGCTCAGTGATTAGTTGAGAAAGTCCACAGCAAATTAAAATCAGCAAACTGAGAGCAATGAAGATGGACAGCTGACATACTGACAATGAAGGGGGAGTCAGAAAAACAGAAGTTAGTCCCTAAGCATTTATTATTTTTTAAACCCTCACCTTCCATCTTAGAATCAATACTGTGTATTGGCTCCAAGGCAGAAGAGAGGTAAGGGCTAGGCAATGGGAGTTAAGTGACTTGCCCAGGGTCACACAGCTGAGAAGAATCTGAGCTCAGATTTAAACCGAGGCTCTCCCATCTCTAGGCCTGGCTCTCAATACACTGAGCCACCCAGCTGCCTCCAGACAGCAAGCATTTTTTAAGCACCTACTGTATGCCAGGCACTGTGCTAAGCTCTGAGGATACAGAGAAAGCAAAAGACAGTCTCTGTCCTTAAAGGAACTCACAATCTAAGGGGATGCAAACAACTATAGACAGGCATTGGAAGTAATCGACAGAGGACAGAGGACAGAGGGAAGGAACTTGATCTGTTGGAAAAAGTCCTGTATTCTAGTATCACTTCCAATACTTACCACCTGTGTGCCTATGGAGCAGATCACTTGACCTCCCTTAGTCTTAGTTTCTTTACTTATAAAATTCCATATACGTACTGCCTAGATCACAGGGTTGTCATCAGGAAAGAATTGTTTTAATTACGCTGCTTAGATCTGTCTATTAGTTGGATGCATGCCATACAATCCAAAATGGGCTTTTCAAAATTCCAGCCTAAGTATGCGGTTCTTCCTTTCATAATTATTTGACACATTAGCATTATTTTTGCCATCTGGTTCATTAGGTAGCACTTATGGAGTTGGTGTTAAATGTAGCTCTCTCTCCCTTCCTTTCCATCTCCTCTCCCCTTCTCTCTCCTTCCTTCTTTCCTTTCTTATCTTCTCTCTTCTTCTCTCCCCTCCTCTCTCCTCTCTTCACCTTTCTCCTCTCCCTTCCACTCTCCTTTTCTCCCAACCTCTCTTCCTTCTCTTCCCACCTCTCTCCTCTTTCCTCCTCTCTCCTTCTCTCCCTTTTTCTCTCCTTTTCTCCCCACCTCTCCTTCTCTCCCCTTCTCTTCCCACCTTTCTCTTTCTCTTCCCACCTCTCTCCTTTTCTCCCCTCCTCTCTCCTTCCCCTGCTCTCTCCTGCCCTCTCCATTCTTCTCCTTTAATGGAGTGTGCAGGGCATCAGTTCAGAGGCAGCATGTTCCTTGATGGAGCTAAGAGAAGATGATCTGGGCTAATGGATCCTTCAGTCTAAGAGCCTTCTGTCTACCTATTCTGGGGCCCAGCCCTTCTACTTGGGCTGCCTCTGAGAATGAGACATCTCAAGCTTAGTTCTCATCTTGCTTCCACCCACAAGCCAAACCTAGGCAGAGATATCCCTGAGTTGCCCCCTGGCTCCCCAGGCTGCCAAGTTCAGGCTTTTCTCTGGCTTTCAGGCCTGACTAAAATAGAATGACCCTCCAGGAGGCTTGGAGCTCTCCTGATCCTCTGAAACTTTGATCTCACTGGATCTTGCTCTGGCCTCTCCTTTGAACTTTACCTATCACTTTCTCACTAATATTCATTTATATGTACAGATCTAGTCTCTCTCCCTTTGTGCCAGATACTGTGATAGGGGTTAGGGATAAAAAGATTCAAATGAAATTTCCTGCCCTCAAGGAGCTTATATCCTTTGGGAGGGATTGTAGGATTGGATCGTCGAATTTAAGAATTAAAAGAGAACCTAGAAAGGAGTGGCAAGGTGGCTCAGTGGATAGAAAGCCAGCCTTGGAGAAAGGGGTTCTGGGTTCAAATATGGCCTGAAACACTTCCGATCCTGGGCAAGGCATCTAACCCCTATTGCCCAGCCATTACTGCTCTTCTGCCTTGGAACCAATACTTAGTATTGATTCTAAGACAGAAGGTAAAGGGTTTAAAAAGTTGTTTTTAAAGAATAGCTAGCTAAAATGGGCAGCAATGACACAGCCCATTCCTACCTGGCCTCATCCCCATCCCTATGTTAGGTATCTACTATGATCCAAGGCAAACCACTCCAATATCTCTGCCAAGAAAACCCCAAACGGGGTCACAAAGAATCAGGTGGGGCTGAAAAATGACCGAACAACAACAACAAACGGTCAAAGCCCTGTGCTAGGCATTGAGGTTATAAAGGATAAAATTAAGTGGCTCCAACTCTGCCTGGCTGCTCCTTACTGTTGGCGATTTGGATGCCTTGAATTGTCTTGGAGTCTGTCTCTCCCTTCTTTAGTTCAGTATTCTGAGGTCTCGCCAGCTTCTCTCGGTAGAAATGATCTTTTTATTTTATTTTTTCAGCCTTATCTTCTGGCTTAGTATTCATTCTAAAGCAGAAGAGCGACAAGGGCTAGACAAATGGGATTAAATGTTTCACTCAGAGTCACACAGCTAAAAGTGTCAGAGGCCAGATTTGAACCCGGGTTCTCCTAGCTCCAAGTCTGGTCCTCTATCCATTCAGCTATCTGGTTTCCCCATGGAATTTATCATTAAAAAAAAAGTTTGATTTGAGGGCCCAGTTCCTGCTCCAGATATGGATGCTCTTTACATCTGGGCATGGCTACACAATGGCTATCCATCCAGAAACATTTCCTGGGTCCCACTGTTTTCACCATCATGTCTGGCAGTAGAAGGGACTAAAGGAATCATCTCATCCAATCCTATTTAGTAACTGAAGCCCAGAGAAGTTTGACTGATTTACAAACATGTGATAATAATGGGCAGAAGCAAAATTTGAACTCGGGTCTTCTGATATGAGAAACACCTGCTCATTTTTCTCACCTGAAGAGTGCCCATTGACTTCCTAGTACTACTATATAAATGTGGCTAATAGTGCAGACAGGGGGTCTGTGGACAGAGACCAGCAATGGTGGCCATATGTGTGAAGAGGCATGGATGCTATGAGGAGAGTCCAGTGTGGCATAGCTGGCTAGTGCCACTAACATCTTAGGAAATAACTTTATAATTAGATGCCACTGGGGGCAGCTAAGTGGATAGAGAGCCAGGCTTGGAGACAGGAGGTCCTGGGTTCTAATGTGACCTCAGACACTTCCTAGCCATGTGATCCTGTGCAAGTCACTTAAACCCAATTTGTCTAGCCCTTGCCACTCTTCTGCCCTAGAATCTATTGATTCTAAGACAGAATTTAGGCTTTTATAAAACAATTCAAATAAATAATTAGATGCCACTGATGCCTAGTGATATCTATGGCAAGAAAAGGTAGCATTGATATAGCACTTTAAGGTCTGCAAAGAGCTTTACACGTGTCATCTCACTGGATCCTCACAGCCCTGTGAAGTAGGTGCTATTATAATGTCCATTTTGTAGATGAGGAAATTGAGGCAGGAGTTGCTAAGTGACTTGCCCAGGGTCACCAATTGTCTGAAGCAGGATCCAAACTTAAGTTTTCCTGACAAGTCAATGTTCTCTTTCTGATGCCCTGTAACTGCCTTAAAAAAAAAAAAAAAAACAAACAAACAAAAAAAAAAAACCTGCCTTTTTTCTGTGAAAGTGGGTGATGAGAGAGCCTTTCTAAGGCTGGGAAACATGGTAGAAGGTTGGTTTCTGATACAGCCAGGTTTTGACTTCTCAGTCCTGAGATCCAGCTGGCATAGCCATTCAAGGGAACCCACAGATGGTGCAGACTCCAAGGTAGAGCTTTACTACCTTTTTTTTTTTCCTAAGAAAAGTATTTATTATCTGCAAAAAGACAAGGGAGCTGACCCCTTCTGGGGTGGAGCTCCCTGCCTTTGGCTCCCTCTGGTCTCCCCCCACTTCCTGGAGGCTGTCTGTGGTCCCCGAGTGTGCCAGCTGTTTCCCTGGTGCCTGCTTGGGCAGTATATTGGGATGGACAGAAACAGAGGAGGAAGTCAGAGCAGGAGGAGGAAACAGGGGAGCTCTGTGTTGCTCTGAGCATAAGGGAGCGTCTGTTTGAGCAAGCCTGTCTAAAGTAGAAGGACAAGTTTTCTTGGGTGGTTTCTCAACAGCTCTCAAGGCCATAACCAAAGAGGGCAGCTTTTGTGATGGAGTTACTGGACTAGGAGCCCAGGGCAGTACTTCAGACATAGCGTGCCCTGATTTCATCATTTAAAAAAAATGGACTTTTATTGATGTATATATATATATATATATGTGTGTGTGTGTGTGTGTGAATATATGTATATATATTATTTATATTTATATCTTTTATTGTTCCATTTTTCAATTGTATTTGATTCTGTGAATCCATTTGGGGTTTTCTTGGCAAAGACACTGGAGTGGTTTGCCATTTCCTTTTCCAGCTCTTTTGACAGATGAGGAAAGTGAGGTAAACAGAATAAAGTGGCTTGCCCAAGGTCTCACAGCTAGTGTCTAAGGCTAGATTTGAACTCAGATCTTCCTAGCTCCAGGCCTGGCACTCTATCCACTGTGCCACCTAGTTTCCCATATCTATTTCTATAGAAATAAAATATTTGTACAGCATTTACTTCATGCCAGGCACTGAACTAAGCACTTTACAAGTATTATTGCATTTGAACCTAATGCTATTGCATTGAGAGACAAGTTGTACCATTAATCCTATTTTACAGATGAGGAACCTGAGGCAAACAGAAGTTAAATGACTTACTCGAGGTCACCTAGCTAATATGTGTTAGAGACTGGATTTGAACTCAGATATTCCAGACTTTAGGTCCAGTACTCTGGATCCTGTGGTGTCCCTGTGGGCCACTTTCCGTTAATGCCATTAAAAAACAACAACAACAACAACAACAAACTTTCCCTCTCTCTCTCTTCTCACAAAGAGAAACATGTAAACCAATATGAATCCAACATGGCAATTTGGAACTATGCTCAAATGGCTTCAAAAGACTGTCCGCCTTTTGATCCAGCCATACCACTGCTGGGTTTATACTCTAAAGAGATAATACGGAAAAAGACTTGTACAAAAATATTTATAGCTGCGCTCTTTGTGGTGGCAAAAAATTGGAACATGAGGGGATGCCCTTCAATTGGGGAATGGCTGAACAAGTTGTGGTATCTGTTGGTGATAGAATCCTATTGTGCTCAAAGGAATAATGAACTGGAGGAATTCCATGTGAACTGGAACGACCTCCAGGAATTGATAACAGAGTGAAAGGAGCAGAACCAGGAGAACATTATACACAGTGACTGATACACTGTGGCACAATGGAATGCAATGGACTTCTCTACTTAGATGAAATGCAATGATCCAGGGCAATTCTGAAGAACTTGTGAAAAAGAATGCTATCTACATCCAGAGAAAGAACTGTGGGAGCAGAAACACAGGAGAAAAACATGGGTCGATGGGGATATGATTGGGGATGTAGACTCTAGATGATCACCCTGGTGCAAATATTAATAATACAGAAATAGGTCTTAATCAATGACACATGGAAAACTCAGTGAAATTATGCAGCAGCTATGGGAGGGGTATGAGAGGAGGGGAGGGGAAGAACATGAATCATGTAACCATGGAAAAATATTCTAACTTAATTAATTAAATAAATAAAGTTAAATTTTTTTAAATGAGGACACACAATGAGGGAAATTCCTTCTATCAATGCCTTTTGGCAACTGTGTTGTATAGTCCTACAAAAATCATCCTTGGCACAGAGGTTAAATGGCCTGATCAAAGCTCCTTTTATTCTCTAGTTTTTTAAAAATGATATGGTCTTTGGTACTGGAGTTTCCATTTGGAGCTAAATGTGGCATATGCTGTAAGATGTAAATCAAAATTTATTTTCTGTCATTTTGCTTTCCAGTTTTCTTAGAAATTCTTGATTAATAGGGAGTCCTCAGCAGAGTAGTTTGTCTTCTTGAGTTTATCAAATATTGGGCTAATACATTAAATTTTATTTGGTTCCTTCTCATCTAGTCTGTTCCATGGATTCACTTTTCTATTTTTTAAACATAACCAAATAGTTTTTATTATTGTTCTTTTATGATATAGTTTGTTTTTTTAAACCCTTACCTTCCGCCTTAAAATCAAAACTATGTACTGGTCCTAAGGCAGAAGAGTGGTAAGGTCTAGACAATGAGATTAAATGACTTGCCCAGGGTCTTGCCCAGCTAGGAAGTGTCTGAGGTATGATATAGTTTTAAATCTATATCAAATAGATATAGGACAATAGATAAAAAACAATATAGGACCCTTTCACTCCTATTCTTTTTTCCTCCATTTCCTTTAAAATTCTGGATTTTTGTATGTCTCCAAATGAACTTCATAATTCTTTTTTATTTTTCTTCACTTGTTCTAGTAAATAACCCCTTTGTCACTTGGATGGCATAGCATTAAATATATAAACAAATAGAAAGTTTATCACAATTTTTATTATATTACATATTATATTATGGTATGGTATATTTTATATTACATTAATTATATCATATTATATTATATTAATGCAGTCTGATCCAAAATAGGAAACGTCTCTCCAGTTGCTGAGGTATTCCTTTATCTCTGCAAAGAATGTTCTTAAAGTTATATATAACTCCTACATTTGTGTTGTCTTTGTAGTTATCCTGAATGGATCTGACAAAGCATTTGGCAGAATCTCTAATGCTATCCTTGTAGGCGAGAGAGGGAGGATGTGGGCAAGATGACTGGTTAGGTAGATTCAGAACTAGATAGACTCATAGAGTGATGATTAATGGATCATTGTCCACCCAGGTGAAAGTATCTAGTGAATTACCCCTAGGACAGTGATGGTGAACCTATGGCACAGGTGCCAAAGATGACATGCAGAACACAGAGATGTAGGCACATAGCCACCCTCCCCCACCCCCAGAGTTTGTTACTAGAAAGGCAGAGGGACTTGGACGGAGCTGCTGTCCCCCCCCCCTTCACTATGTGTGACAATATTTTCTCACATCAACCACCCCTCTGCCCAGCAGCCCAATGAGAGAGTTTAGGGGATAAGGTGGGTGGCTCACAGGTGGCAGAGCTGGAGGGGAGTGGAGCACTCAGCCCTCTCCCCTGCCCCTCTCTATACTTGAAGAGGCCATTCCTCACATCACCTGCCCAATAGGAATGCTTTCTCCATCCCCTGTGTGGGGTAAGGGGTGGGGCAGGGCATACCCAGCACTTGGTAGAGGGGAGGGGCATGGCACTCCATCTCTAAAAGGTTCACCATCACTGCCTAGGATCTTCCTCTAGGCTTAGCCTGTCTGAAATTTTTTTCAATGATTTCCATGAATGTACAAATGATACATTTGTTAAATTCATAAATTGCCTGAAACTGGGAAGGAGAGTTAATGTGTTAAATGATAGGATCAGGATAGAAAAACTTCTTGACAGTCTACATAGATGAACTAAATCTTTGGATTGTGAGCTTCTTGTCTGGCACATAATGTTGTTCAGTTATTTTCAGTTGTGTCCAACTCTTCGTAACCCCATTTGGAATTTTTTGGTAAATTTTGGCAAAGATATTGGAGTGGTTTGCTATCTCTTTCTCCAACTCATTTTGTAGATGAGAAATGGAGGCAGACAATGAGTCTTCCTAATTCTCATCCCAGAGCTCTATCTACTGTGCCACCTAATTGGCACATAGTAAGAGCTTAGTAAGTGTTAATTGACTGGCTGATTGATTTAGAAGGTGAAATTTAATAGTGGCAAATGTGAAGTTCTATACGTAGGTTAAAAAAATCAACCACACAGGCACAAGGTATAGGAGGTATGGAAAAAGTCCTGGGAACTAATGGACTATAAGGTCAAGATGTAATTGTGGCATCCCCCAAACTAGTTACAGCTTAGACTTTGTTAATAAAAGCATAGTGTCCAGAAGGAGGTTAACTATAAATAGGGGGCGGTGCTGGTGGATATTTAACAACCAGCTTTCCAAAAAGCAGGACGTGCTTTTAAGCTTATTCTACATTATTAGCATTTTTCTCCAACACTTTAAGTCTAAACAATCATTGAAATGAATCAAGCTCTAATTAGTAGCATCTGTCAATTTTCAAGGCAAAAATGCTCACACTGAATTTAATGCTTATCCCTTTAAAAAAAAAAATCCTTACTTTCAGTCTTAGGATCAATACTTTGTATTGGTGCCAAGGCAGAAGAGCAATAAAAGCTAGACAATTGGGATTAAGTGACTTGCCCCGGGTCACGCAGCTAGGAAACATCTCTAGACTTGAACCCATGACATCCCGTCACCAGGCCTGGTTCTCTACCCATTGAGCCACCTGGCTATCCCCAACAATTGACTTTTGAGAGCTGGCTCCAGCACACTCCTTGTTAAAGATCACATCTGGAATGTTGTATTTATTTTTGATTATCACATTTTCAGGAAGGATATAGGCAAGCTGGACCCCTATGCTGGGATATTTGGTAGCACCATAGATAGAGCACCAGTTAGTAGTTAGGAAGACTCGAGTTCAAATACAGCCTCAGATACTTCCTAGCTGTGCCACCTGGGCAGGTCACTTAACCTCCTTTTTGTCTCAATGTCTTCAACAATAAAATGGGGACAATATCAGCACTTAACTCACATGGCTATTTTCAGTATTAAATGAGATGATATTTGTCACAGATTTTAGTACATCCCTGGCACATAGTAGGAGCTTCATAAATGCTTTTATTTTTCATTCCTCTTCCCATCGGGAGACGTAGATTGACGGGGTTTGAGATGTTGAACCTGCAGAAGAGGAATCTTCTGGGGTGGACATGAGAACAGACTTCAAGTCTTTGAGGAGGATCTGATTTCTTCTGCTTGTCCCCCAAGAGCCGAACTAGAAGCAGTGCCGATAAGTCGCAGAGAAACAGCCTTTGGCTGGAGATAAAGTAAAGCTGTGTGATCACTAGCACTGGTCCAATGTAGCTACCCCTCATCCCTGGCAGTCTTCATGTTGGCCACCTTCCAGGGAGGCTCCAGAAGGGATTCCCAGGTACAGGGTCATTTAACTACTGTCAGAGATTCTGGGACTCTATGAAAGTCAGGGCATGTCCCCCCGCAGAGAGTTGTCTGAAGGGAACGAGGAGCACTTCTTTGAATGCCCAAGCTGTGATCTCCTGTCGGAGTCAGGAGCCTTCACTTATGGTTAAGTTCATAAAGCCCTCGAGGTGCCCGAAGGAGTCTCTCAAAGCCTTAGACAACAAAGGGTTAAACACATCATTTTCATGAAAATATTAGCAATAAATGTCATTTGTAGACTTCATTAATATGTTTGCTTTTTAGACCCTTCCTTTCCATCTTAGAATCAATACTATGTATTGGTTTCAAGGTGGAAGAATGGTAAGGGCTAAGCAAGGTGGCTAAGTGACTTGCCCAGGGTCATACAGCTGGGAAGTATCTGGGGTCAGATTTGAACCCAGGACCTCCTGTCTCTGGGCCTGACTCTCAATCCATGGAGCTACCTAGCTGCCCCTCTGCTTTAAGCCTTAATTTCTTCCTCTGTAAAATGGGAGTGATAATAGCAACTACCTCCCAGGGTTGAGGTGAGGGTCCACCCAAAAAACTTGTGTAAAGACCTTTGTAAGCCCTTAAAGCCACCTAGCTGCCCCTTCTCGGATCTCTTTTAAGGGAGCCTATTTTATATTCCTCCCCAGATGGGACTGTAATCTGGATGGCAAGGCAATTAAGCTACGGAGGGCAGAAACTGAACAGCAACAATAACCATAACAAGGGCGCCAATCTCAATCCCAGAAGGCAGTTTATAAAAACAGGAATTCTCCCAGGTTCTGGCCCGGTGTTCCTAAACTGGTTCATTGGGACTGAATGTGTTGCCACAGGGGCAAGAGGAGAACCAAGGAAAGTGCTCTTTGTGGCAGATAAATATAGCTGATTATCAAGATAGCTTTCTGTAGGTCTATGTTGCCGGGGATGGTGGGAAAGTCTGGGCTGGGCACTATTGGATGTCCTGGGCATCAAAGGACCGGCCATGATTCCTCTGTGTCCCAAGTCCATCAGCCTCTGAATCTTTGACACCTTTGAGCATCCCTTCTCTTGTCTCCAATGTTAGAGCTTACTGGATCTGGACGCTGAGGTGTCCGAGAGGGAGCCTGGCTCATTTGGATGGGGGCTGATGGGGGACAGGCACGGCACAAGCTCTCCCTAGGGTTGATTCACTCTAGTGAGGAGAAGGGGCTGGGCTGAGATTCCTGTTGCAGAGAAGGAGAAAGCAGCTCTTTCCCACCCGCTCCCCCCTTCCTCCCCCCCCCCCCCCAGCTGAAGTCAGAGCTGAGCCCAATTGACTGCCAGGAATAGGCTGTGGGGACTGAAGAGTGTCTGGCAGGCATGCCAGGGCTGCTGTGTAAACAGCCTAGTAAAGCCACCTCCCAGACCGCACTGGATTGGAAGCCTCCCCCACGGTGCCATCGCAAAACAGAGCTAGAGTAGTTATTAAAAGCAGCAGTTTTCGAAATTTGCTCTTTGGAAGGCAACACGCATTGTGTAATTTCCCAGGAAAGGCTGTGCAGTGTCAGGGGTGGGGTGCCCTCCTCCCCCCACCCCCACCTTTCTACCTCCCTCGGAACCCTCTCGCCCAGGATCCATGGTCAGAATGGAGTGTTTCTCCAGTCCCGGCCCATCCGCTGGGCACGGAGCCCTGGGTGGAATTAGAAACACAGAAACAGCCTCTGTCCATCAGGGCTCACTCGGAGAACAGGGATTTGGAACTAACTGCCTGAGCCACCCCAGGGTCAGCTCAGCGAGAATGGGATCGGGACCCCTGGCCCCAGCAAGCCTCCTAGCTCTGCTGAGGAGGACCCACACGACGTTGGGATCCTCTTTCCACTGACTTGGAGCCGGCACGTGGTGGGTGTGACTGTACATGTGTGGGAATATATGCCAACCATTGTCCTTCCTCTCTCCTCGTAGTGATCATCGCCTTGTAAATTCAGAGTCCAAGAAGGTTAGGTTTAGGAGGGGCCTTGAAAAGCTTCTAGACAGAAAGAAATGGGGCCACCAAACCATTTTTAAGAATCCTGGCGGGGATGTATTGACTTAGAAAACTACATATTAACATTATCTATGTTTCATTGTATTTTTATCTTTTTAATATTTCCCAATTATAGATGTGTGTCTTTTTTAATTTTTTTTTCCGAATAGTTACCCGATTCATGTTCTATCCCTCTCCCATCCCGAGGCTGACAAGCAGTTCCACTGGATTGTGCATGTTTTATCACTCAAAACCCATTTCCATATTATTCATTTTTGTGATAGAATCATCTTTTAAAACCCAAACCCCCAATCACATACTCATATGAACAAGTGATAAATCACACCTTTCCTTCTGCATTTCTACTCCCACGGTTCTTGGTTCTTTCTCTAGCTGGGGAGAGCATTCTTCCCTTAAGTCCCTCGGAGATGTCCTGGATCAGTGTATTGCTCTTAGTAGCAAAGTCAGCTACATTTGTTCATCCTGCAATGTTTCCGTTACTGTCTATAACAGTGTATGTGTAAAATACTGCATATATTATATTTTTAAAAGCCCAAAGATCTTACCTTCTGTCTTAAAATAGATATTAAGCATTGGTTCTAAAGCAGAAGAGTGTAAGGGCTAGGCAACTGGAGTTAAGTGACCAGAATCACCCAGCTAGAAAGTGTCTGAGGTCAGTTTTAAATCCAGGACCTCCCATCCCAAACCACTGAGCCACCTAGCTGCCTCTCCCAGTTATATTTTGATCTGGTTCAGGCTACCCTTGGCAAAGTGTTGGCAGCATGGGATGAGAGGGCTGTGGGTCTGATACCTCTGTTCTTGCCCAAGCCTCTTATTTTAGAGAGGAGGAAGATAAAAGAATGAGTGATTTCCTTTTTTTTTTCCCTTAAGAGTGAGTGACTTCTCCAAGTTCACCTGGTAAGTTGATGGCAAATTCTAGAACTGAAGGGCTGAGTCCCTTGATTTCTATCCTGGGCTTCTTCTTTTAGTCGTATCAGCCAGTCTTTGCCCTCTACCTCTTTGATCCAAAAGGAGGAAGGAAATCCTGGATGCCATGATCCATCCCAGACATCTCAGGTCATTTAAGGTTTAGCTGACCCTAAAGACAGAGGGACTTCGCAGGTCTCTCAGACTTACCCTGTTGGAAGTTAAAGTAGCTTTTAAGTCGAGTTCTTAAGATTTCCCCAAGAAGAAGAGACCTCCGCCATCTCTGTCCTCAAAGGCTTAGCAAATTCAGGGTCACCTGACCTCATTACAGCTGTCGTCTGGGTGACTTTTTCATGTCTATAAAGGGATTTTTATACATCAATAAGAAGCAGGAAATGCAAGTATTATCACTCTCCCCTCCCAAACCACCCTCTTCATTCATTCAGGAAACAATTGTTACTCTGCATCAGGCACTATGCTAGATGCTGGGGATACCAGGACAACATTTCCTTCTCTTAAGAAACTTCTTTTCTAGATCCTTGGAGGCAGGAACTTGCTTTTTTGTTTTGGTGATCCCCACACCCAAAACAGTATCTGGCACATAGTAGGTACTTAATAAATTCTCCTCGAAGGGCAGCTAGTTGGAGAAGTGAATAGAGCACCAGGTTTGGATTCAGGAAGACCTGAGTTCAAATCCAGCCTCAGATACTTCCTTAGCTGTGTGATCCTGAGCAAATCACTTAGCCCTGTTTGCCTCAATTTCCTTGTCTCCAAAGCAAACTGGAAAAGGAAGTGGCCAACCACTCCAGTGTCTGCCAAGAAGACCCTAAATGAGGTCACAAAGACCCTCAGTCAGACATGACTGAAATGATTGAACAATGAAAGATGATTTATAAAAATAAAGAACTCAATAAAGTATTCTTCATTGGCAGATTGATTGATTCTACTGAAAGGATGCTACATATACACAGAGAAGTAAATAGGATATAATACCAGGAGGAAGAAAACAGAACTTGGGGAATAGGAAATTTCCCTTGGAAATGAGCATTGAAAGAAGTAAGGAATTCTAAGAGGTACAGATCAAGAAGGCATGAATTCAGGCAAATAGGTAGCTCAGTGGATAGAGCGCCAGGACTGGAAACAGGAAGTCCTGGATTCAGATGTGACTTTAGACACTTCCAAGCTATGTGACCCTGGGTAAGTAACTTAACCTGGTTTCCTTAGCCCTTGCCCTTCTGTCTTAGACTTGT
Source organism: Gracilinanus agilis (assembly GCF_016433145.1). Lineage (NCBI taxonomy): Eukaryota > Metazoa > Chordata > Mammalia > Didelphimorphia > Didelphidae > Gracilinanus > Gracilinanus agilis. Next base: position 72,925,832 of record NC_058132.1, read on the forward strand.
TACTAAGACATAAAGTAAGGGTTGGTTTTTTTGTTTTTTGTTTTTCGTTTTTTAAGGAAGGCATGAATTCCAGGCATGGATGACAGCCTGGGCAAAAGCTGCAGAAGCAAGAGATGGAATACCAAGTTTGGTGAACAGCAAAGTCAGCCAATCTGACTGGAATGTTGAGTATGTCAAGGTAGAGAATGTGAAACGAATCTGGAACTAAATCATGAGTTTCTTTGAATGCCAGACTGAAGAGTTTGTGCATTATCCTAGAGTCTGGAAGGAGCCACAGGTTTCTTAAGGAAGGGGATGGCATGGCCAATGGCGGGGAGAATGCATTGGAGAGGGGAAAGACTGGGAACAAGAAGACTGAAAAGGAGAGGTTTAGTGAATTTCCCAGGATCATCCAGTTAGGATATACGAGAGGCAGGATTCAAACTCAAGACTTCTGATTCTAAATCTAAGTCTCTTCCTGCTATATACTCTTTGCCTTTCCTCAACTCAATAAGCATTCATTGAAGATAACAGGAACAGAAAGGTTGTCAAAGATCAAAATCAGCCATTAAAGACACAGAACCTTCCCAAAGAAATGGGGCCCAAAACTGGAACAACCCCATTGTCATTTGCACTTTGGAAACCTTAAAAGGTTAGAGAAATGCAAGTAGGGATTTTTAGTTCCCTCTTTCCCCCAGTCACCTTTGGCACATACAACCAATAAATAAACATTTATTTAATTCCTGTCCTGTGTTAGACATGGAGTTACAAATCAGCCAGTTAGCAATCACTTATTAAGTGCTTTCAAGGGGCAGCTCGGTAGTACAGTGGATGGAGTGCCAGGCCTGGAGTCAGAGGATCTGGGTTCAAATGTAGCCTCAGATACTTCCTAGCTGTGTGACCCTAGGCAAGTCACTTAACCACAATTACTTATCCTTTACCAACTCTTCTGTCTTAGAAATGATACTAAGACAAAAAGTTTTTTTTTTAACTTTTTTTAAAAAAAGTATTCATGGGGCAGCTGGGTAGCTCAGTGGATTGAGAGCCAGGCCTAGAGACGGGAGGTCCTAGGTTCAAATCTGGCCTCAGACACTTCCCAGCTGTGTGACCCTGGGCAAGTCACTTGACCCCCATTGCCTACCCTTACCAATCTTCCACCAAGGAACTAATACACAGAAGTTAAGGGTTTAAAAAAAATAAATAAATAAAAATAAAAATAAAAAAAGTATTCATTCTGTGCTAGACACTATACTATTGCATAATAGTGAATTAATCCTTGGCTTCAAGGACCCTCTACTCTAGCTAATATGAAGAAGGGAAGTCACTAGAAGGTGTCCTGGTCCTAGAGAAGCTCATACTCTGGAGCTTATGTATCAAAAACCTGACTTCAAGTCCTGTCTCTGACGCATGCCAGCTGTGTGACCCTGCACAAGTCACTTAACCTCTGTGCCTCCATTTCTTTAATAATAATAATGACAATAACAATTAGCTGACATTAATATAGAACCTACTACCAGGCTTTATAATTATGATCTCTTTGGATCTTCACAACAGTCCTGGAAGGTAGGTGCTATTATTATCATCCTCCTTTTACAGATGAGGAAACTGAGACAAATAGGGTTAAGTGACTCGCCCCAGGTGACACAGCCTAGAGATGTCTGAGGCTAGATTTGAATTCAGGTTTTCCTGACTTCAGATTGGGTACTCTATCCCACTACCTAGCTGTGTATCTTGAAAGATTATTTTTTAAACCCTTATTTTCTGTCTTAGTAATAGCTCTAAGACAGAAGGGCAAGGACTAAGCAAATGGAGTTAAATGGCTTGCCTAAGATCACACAGCTAGGAAGTATCTGAGGCTAGATTTGAACCCAGATCCTCTTGACTCCAGTCTTGGCACTCTATCCTCTGTGCTCCCTAGCTGCCTATCTTTAAAGTGAAGATAAAATAAATCACACTAACTCATAGGGCCCTTTTCAGATTAGGACTTTTAAAATGAGAAATGTTCCGCTCTCCCTTCCTTAAGATTTTTGAGATCAAGAGAGTACTTCCCTCCCAACAAGGTAAAGCAGATATCATTATTATTCCCATTTTGTAGATGAGGAAACCGAGGTTCAGGGACACAAAGATATTTGTCCATGGCCATACACCTTGGAAGTGGCAGGGCTGGTGTTTATACCCAGTTCTTCTGACCCTCTTTTAATACCCTTCACTAACCAGTAACTTTTGTTATTAATCATAATAATAGAAAATATTAAAATCATCAGAAGTGGAAGATATTCTTGTTTCAATAATAAGGGTGGTGAAACTGACAATGAGCTAGGAAGAAAACAGATTTGACCATCCCTTCATGCTCTACCCTTTTCTCCACTGGTCACCCTCTTGGTCCTGCCTCCAAGGGCTGCCCATCTTGGGAGCCCCTCTCCATTGCTCCAGCTCAGCATGACCTCCCAGGGGGGCAGTGCCCCATCTCCCAGGTAGCGATACCTATAACAGATGAAGTTGAAGATTGAACATAACTTTCACTGGCCTCTGCTTAGGATGTAGCTGCCTCATCTTCTCAATTGCTTCCAGCTAAGGTGTTCCTAGGTCATCTTGACCCTCCAGTCTAGTAGCATATGTGCATTTCATCAGGGACAGGGAAGGAGATCATTTTGTACAGTCGGAGCCAAAGGTTCATATCCTGACAATCTCTGTTGGTGTTTGGTCATTTTCGGACATGTCCAACTCTTGGTGACATCATTTGAGGATTTATTGGCAAAGAGACTGGAGTGATTTGCCAATTCTTTCTCCAGTCCATTTTATAGATAAGAAAACCGAGGGAAATGGGGTTAAGCGACTTGTCCAGGGCCATACAGCTAGGAAGTATCTGAGGTCAGATTTTAACTCAGGACCTCCTCTCTCTAGACCTGGCACCCTATGCCACCTAGCTGCCCCCACACACATACCTCTCAACCTACTTCTGTATTAACCAGACTCTTATCTACTCTTATCTGTTCTAACTTCCTCTTAAAGGATAGTTCAAGGGGATTGGGGCAGGAGTGGAGAACTAGGTAGCTCAGTGGATAGTCAGGCCTGGAGAGGGAAGGTCCTGAGTTCAAATCTGGCATCAGACACTTCCTAGCTGTGTGACTCTGGGCAAGTCACTTAATTCCCATTACCTAACCCTACTGCTCTTCTGCTAGGAACCGATACTTAAGTTTTAATTCTAAGACAGAAGGTAAGCATTTAAAGAAAGAGAGAGAATGTGTTTAGGTGCTACTAGGACTAGAAGGGGAAATTCCAGGAGGGGATTCCTGAAGCAATTGTTGGGGTCTCATGACTACTGACTATTAGATTCTCTCATCCTGTGTGAAACCCTCTTGCCTCAGAAAACAAGTTAGGGTACAGGAAGTGCCATTGAGGGCAGAGTTGTCAATGACATTATGACGTAAAGTCATTTCTATCCAGACTTTTGCTGGACTCTGTGTTTAAGACCTCAGGCACCTCACAGTACAGCCTGATGAGAAGTCTTTCCCATAGGGACATGCACCTCAGGGGAGCACAGATGCACCAGGAAAGCCACCTGGTGCTCTCCCCAGGCCCCACTGCTTGGTGAAAAATTCAATGCAGTAAACATTGCTTAGAGATCTACACTGGGTTCAAAAGTGGAAATCTGCACAGTCAGTGCTGGCCCGAAAGGGAAGGCCTTGAAGTAGCTCACGGTCTAGGGTAAAAGACCTCTCACCTAGATTTCCTGCTTTTCCTCCTGTCAGCACACAGCTCCACAGTGTGTCACCAGAGAAGAACCAGTTTAGTAAACACAGACAGAGAAACCTGGGCTCTCCCTGCTTTTGTAAGTTCAGTCTCAAGAATGAAAGATCAGATGATTGAGAGCCAGGCCTAGAGATGAGAAGTCCTGGGTTCGAATGTGACCTTGGATACTTTCTAGCTTTGGGACAAGTCACTTAACCCCCATTGCCTAGCCCTTACTGCTCTTCTGCCTTAGAACAATACACAGATAGAAGGTAAAGGTGAGAGAGAGACAGAGGGAGAGAGAAGAGAGGAGAGAGGAGAGAGGAGAGAGAGAGAGAGAGAGAGAGAGAGAGAGAGAGAGAGAGAGAGAGAGA
>NC_058132.1:72934890-72975933 GCF_016433145.1 Gracilinanus agilis
AGGAAGGAAGAGAAAGACATATCCTGTCCTTAAGGAGCTTACATTCTAATAGGAGAAAACTCACAAAAGGGAGGTAAAGGAGGAGAGGGGTGGGTAATGGAGTAATAATGGAGGTATCCGGTATGAGGGCATGCTGTCAAAGTCCAGAGGTCAGAGGCAGATGTAGGAGGGGAATGAAATACACTTATATAAAAGTACTTTGTAGGGGACTCAATGGACTAAGAGTCAGGCATAGAGATGGAAAGTCCTAGGTTCAAATGTGATCTCAGACACTTCCTAGCTGTGTGACCCTGGACAAGTCACTTAACCCCCATTGTCTTGCTCTTACTGCTCTTTTGCCTTGGAACCAATAAACAGTATTGACTCTAAGGCAGAAGGTGAGGGTTTAAAAACAAAACAAAAAGTACTTTGTAAACTTTGAAGCATGTGTAGATGTGCGAATCATTATCATGTTTTATTATTATTATTATTATTATTATTATTATTATTATTATTATTGAGAGTGGTAGCTTTGTGTGGTGGCTGGAGAACTGACCTCAGGGTCAGAAAATACTAGGTTCAAGCTTCATCTGTGACATACACTGGCTGTGTGATCTTGGTCAAGTCCCTTAACCTCCCAATCCCCCAGGCAGCTCTCTAAAATTAAGCTACAAAGCTACTGAAAATGGGCACTGGTAGGGACAGCTGGGTAGTACAGTAGATAGAGCACTAGGCTGGGATTTGGGAGAACCTGATTTCAAATCTGGCTTCAGACGTTTCCTAGTTCTGTGTCCCTAGGTAAGTCAATTAACCCCAATTGCCTAGTCTTTGCCACTCTTCTGTCTTAGAATTAATACTAAGCTTGGAAATGAGGGTTTAAAAAAAAAAAAAGAAAAAGAAAAAGAAAATGAGCACTGATAAAGGGAATTTACTTACAGGAAATTCCCTATTCCAAGTGGAGTCAAACTCAAATAGAACAGAGTGGGGAGAGGAATTAATACTAATCAATACCTAAGGATCCCTTCTTATACCAATATCTTATACCTTAAAGTAATACCTAAGGATCACATATTAACTTAATTTTAAAACGTGAAGTTCAATTTAATTGTATTTTTTTATTTTGTCATAGAATTCTTATTTTCATCTTGTTCAGGCCACACTAGGGAGTGCAATACCCCCCCCAGGATATCACATGTTTGATGCCTCTGCCCTATAACATTGAAATCAAATCATTGTTTTAAATTTTATATTTTAAAGATAAGGAAACTGAAGCATATAGTAAGTGGACAGGTGACTGGTCCAAAGTCACCCAGTCAGTCAGTGACAGAATCAGAATTAAACACTGCAATCTAGTAGCTGGCCTCTCAGAATTCACACAGAAAGGACAGTAGTAGCCAGTTGACAGAAGGACCCCCTCTTGCCTTCCACCATTCCCCACTTCCAGCAACAGCTACCCAGAACCCAGCCAGCCATTCATCTGTTTAGCTAGTTCAGAAGAGATGGGTGTCCCTAACTCTTTTCCTTCTGAGATGGAGAGATGGTGTGATGGAGGACCACCAGACCTCACTCTCTGCCCTTCCCTTATACCCTGAAGACTCCTGACACAATCATCTGATATAAACAACCCTTGGACCTTCTCATCTGGGCAGCTCTGGGCAACTGGGTGGTACAGTAGATGGAGTGCCGAGCCTGGAGTCAGGAAGACTCGAGTTTAATCCTGACCTTAAACCTACTAGCTGTGCAACCCTGAACAAGTCGCTTCACTTCTATTTGCCTCAGTTTCCTCATTTATAAAATGGAACTGATAATAGCATAGCATCTGCCTCTCAAAGTTGTTACGAGGGTCAAATGAGATAATAATGATTATAAAGCTCTTAGTACAGTATGAGGCACATAATAAGCTCCATATAAATGTTAGCTATTCCTATTATTATTATCTGCCCCAGTGCTGTCCCCTTAGGATGTCTGGGCTTTTCCATTCTCCCTGTATCTGGACTTTCTTTTATATGCTGCCTCCTCTAATTAGAGTGTGAGCTCACAAGAGCAGGGAGTGTCTAGCTTTTTCTACTTCTACAGTGCTTGGCACATATTAAAAACTTCATTCTTTTTCATTCGTTCATTGATTTGCTTCTCTCTTCAAGACCAAGCCCAGGCCCTCTCGTCCTGCCTCACCCCAGGCCTGCATTTGCTGGACAGCCCTAGTGATGGGGAGCCGTCGGCCAACTCAGGTTTGGGAGCCGAGAGCATCTGTTCAGAGGGAACGTGATTTGTCTTTTTTGGCAACCAAAAACAGACTTGCATCTTTGATACTGAGCAGCAGATGCTAAATCTAAAATTAGGCTGTTGCTTCCCGGTGCCAGTTACTTACATTAAGGATGTTTTGGTTTATCTTCTTCTTACATCTGTTAATGGACAGTAAGCCTTCTAAGCCATGCTTGGGTCATAACCCCTCTGGGCTCAGCCATGGGGGAAAGATCAGGGGAAAACATCTAAAATGCTGGCATTGGCCCCTTCCCTCCATCTCTCTACCCCATGGCTTCAGAGTTTCTGAAACCCTTTCAGAAATGTGAGGAGGGGAAGGAGGCATAAGTATGATTCTATTTTATAAAAGAGGAAACTGAGTCTTGTAGAGATTAAAAGCCTGCAAATACAGGCATGACTAGAGGATATTTGGATAAAAAGGGTCTAAGGGTCTTAGTGGACCTCAAACTCAGTATGAGTCAACAGTGTGACAAAGCAATTAAAAAATAACCAACCAACCAAAAAAATCAACTTCATGCTGTTTTAGCCACCGTTCATCATCACAGTCTAGTACTTAGTCCAACAGACCTAGGAAATACACCCAGAGTAGTTCAATAGTGTTCAGTTAAGAAGAACATTGACAAGTTGGAGACATGGGACCCCCAGCCTAGGACATATGAATACTGGTTGAAGGAACTGGGGGTGTTTAGTCTAGAGAAGACCAGAGGAGTCATAAGAGCTGGCTTCAAGGAATGGGTGCCCCATGGTGTCCTATAGGAACCCTTGGAGTCATAAGATGTGGTTTCAAGCCCCCGCTCTAATAGGTCTAATAGGTCAGGAGACAGAGTTGATCATAATGATAATAACACTTACGTAGCACCTATTATGTGCCTGACACTGGGCTGAGCGCTTGACAAATACCATCTTATTGGATCCTCACAGAAATCCTGGAGGGAGGTGCTATTATGGTCCCCATTTTACATTTGAAGACTCTAAGGCAAATGAAAGCTAAATAACTTGTCCAAGGTTACACAGCTAGTGTCATAGGCTGGATTTGAACTCTAGTCTTCTTGACCTCAGGTCACTGGACCATCTGGAAAGTATAGGTGTCTGGGGCACTCCTAGTAGCCTCAGGCAAGTCACACAAGTCAAATCTGAGGAATCTGGTGCCTTATCTTTGTAATAATTTGTATTTTATTTTTTACCACCCTTATCTTAGGATCAATTCTGTGAGGAGGTAGAAGCGTATGGGGTGGAGGTAAGATTAGACTTATTCTGCTTATGATCCAGGGCAGAACCAGGAGCCATAGAGATAAGCGAATCAGGCTAGGTGGAGGCTTGATCTAAGGGAAAACTTCCTAACCATTGTTGTTGTCCCAGAGTGCAATGGGCTGCCTCAGGGAGATGGTGACCATAGCATTCCAGGATTAGAAGAGAGAGAATTCTCATTCAGATCTGGGTTAGACTAGAGGCCCCCAAGCTATCTCTCAGCCTCAGAGATTGTGACTTGCCCAAAGTTACCCAGCTGGCAAATTTTGTTGTAAAGATTCATTTATCTTATTCCAAGAGTGGGTCAATATTTCTATCAAAACTTAGAATCTTGGTATGGGGTAAAACTTCAACAAATGATTCTGTTGCAGTTATAAAATTAATTTCTTCACAAATTGGTAAAAAAAGTAGTTTTTTTGTTGTTTTCTTTTGCAATAGACAATACCCCTAATGGATATATGGGTAACAATGAATGTGGAAAATAGCCTATACCCAGGCTCCCTCCCATTTGAGGAGGATTCAGTTGGGATGGTAGATAACAAAGCACTTTGAAAATGGTTCTCTGGGGTGGCTGGGTTGCTCAGTGGATTGAGAACCAAGCCTAGAGATGGGAGGTCCTGTGTTCAAAGTTGGCCTTAGACACTTCCTAGCTGTGTGACCCTGGGCAAGTCACTTAACTCCCATTGCCTACTTGCTGCTCTTCTGCTTTGGAACCAATGCACAGTATTGATTCTAAGATGGAAGGTGAGGGTTTAAAAAAGGGAAAAAAATGTATTATTAAAATAAAATAAAGATAAAATATTAAAACAAATAAAAAGAAACTGATACTTTGCTCTGTACATGGAAGGTAACCTTAATGATCAAAATATTATTATATTGATATTATTGATATATTAAGAATATAATATTAATAGCTAGCACTTATGTAGTACTTTTGGTTCTTCATCACAAAAAAGACCTATGTTGTTCCTGTTGTTGTTGCTCAGTTGTTTTAGTTGTAACTAATTCTTCATGACTCCATTTGGGGTTTTCTTGGCAGATACTGGAGTGCTTTGCCATTTCCTTCTCATTTTACAGATGAGGAAACTGAGGTAAACAAGGTGAAGTGACTTATCTGGGGTCACACAGTAAGAATGTGTCTAAGGCCTAAAAACCCCATGGGGGAGATTTTATTATCCACATCTCACAAATGAGGGATCTGAGCCAAAAGAGAGATGCAGTAGGTGGTATAGAAATGCCCCTTCCCTCTTCCTCTTTTCCCCTTCCTTGTCCTTCCCCTCCCTTCCATTCTTCTTCCCTCTCCCCTCTTTTTGCCTGTAGTCCTGGGCCCTTAGCATCTCTCCCTTTCTTCAAAGTATCACACACACACACATACACACACACACACACACACACACACACACACACACACACACACACACACACATATGCTCCAAGTCTTTCCTGCTCACTGCCCTGCCCTTTCCTCCCTTCCCCTGCTCCTCCCTGCTCTCTTCCTCTAGCAGTTATCTGCTACACACTTTGCATTAGGCTTATCCAAGGATATAGACCATCATCTCAAAAGGGTAGAATGGAAGCTTCCTGAAGGCAGGGACTATCTTGTCTTTATCCTCCTAACCCTAGAGCACAGTGTTGGGCCTATGGTGCTTAATAAATGTTTGTGGATTGATTCAGAGAAGCTGGAAGTAGGGCTGGATGCTATCACACTCACTCCCACCTCATCCAAGTATTTGCTTTCTGGGCTGCTGGCCTTACCTCTCCCTGCAGGCCAGAGCTAACTGCTTGGCATTTCGGGAGGGATCAATAACAGTTTCTTTTGCCCATATAGCTGGTTAGCCAGTGGATTTAATGATGCCCTCAGTCATCAGCCTGCAACTCAACAACAAAACCTGTCCAATTAAAACCCAGAAACTGAGGGCATTGGATCCTGGCTGTCTCAGGGCTCTCTCTGCCTACTTACCCAGAATGGTTGCCAAGGATCTAGAAAGGGGCCACCAGTGGACCTCTGCTGCTCTTTCCTGAATAGATCCCTGAGGTGGGAAGCAGGGAGGGATCAGGAAGGCCACAGGATCAGGACAGGGCTGAAGAACCCATATTTCTTTTTCTTTGCAGCATGTGTCTGGAGTTTCTCAGAGCCAAGAACTACAAGTATGGAGCTACTTAAAAAAATCTTCAGGACACCTAGGAAGCTTAGTGGATAGAGAGCCAGGCCTGGAGAGGGGAGATCCTGGGTTCAAATCTGGCCTCAGATACTTCCTAGCTATGTGACCTGGGCAAATCACTTAACCTCCATTGCCTAGCCCTTACCACTTTTCTGCCTTGAAACCAATACACAGTATTGATTCTAAGATGGAAGGTAAAGGTTTTTTTTAAAAAAAAAAGTAATTAACAAGGAAAGCTAGGCTCAGTAGAGAGAGAGCCTGGAGACAGGAGAACCTGGGTTCAGATTTGACCTCAGACATTTCCTAGCTGTGTGACCCTGGGCAAGTCACTTAATCCCAATTGTTCTTCTGCCTTAGAAACAATACTTAGTATTGCTTCTAAGCCAGAAAGTAGGGGTTTAAAAGGAAAAAAAAGGAGAAGGGAAATGCCCCAGAATCAGGAGTTGGAGCATCTTGAGTGAGTGATAGCAAGTTGAGTTATCCCATTGGTCCTAGATTTCAGAATTTATTGAAGGAACAGGATGTGAGAAGATTGGGAAAGTAGGAAGGGGCCAGGCAGTCATGAAAGACTGTAAAAACCAAAGAGAAGATTTTCTATTTGTTCCTGGAAATGAGAGAGAGAGCCCCAGGTTTATTGAATAGGGGGATGACATGCATTTTAGGAAGCTCCATTTGATGGCTGAGCAGAGGAGAGACTGGAGTGTGGAAAGTCTTAAGGAAGGCAGACTAGCTGTGTGAATATTTCAGTTGACTATGATGTACAAGGGTGAAAGGGGTGAGTCGATAAGGCTCAGAATAGAAGCTGGAACTACAATGTAAGGGCTTCTTGAATGCTAGGCTAGGGAGTTTGTATTGTATCCTAGAGGGTCAAGGTTACCATCAAAGCTGTCAGAAGGGAAGCTCCCAAAGTCAGACCTGGAGGTTAGGAAGATGCTCTTGGAGACAACCGGTTAAAGGATGGCTTGGAGGAAGGTGATGCACAACCATTCACTTGTCTTGGGTTGTGCTTCTTTCCACTGATCCTTGTCTCATCCTCTTGCTTGTATGATCTTGGGCTACTTTCTTTCATTTTGGTTCATGTTTCCCCTTGCAGAGCCTTTGATGACTATTTTGAGACCCACAGAAGTTCTTGAAAACCTTGGTGTAACTAGGGCGACTCAACCCCCCGGAAAAAGCAAAAAAAAAAAAAAAAAAAAAAAAAATGCCACCCTTTGCCTCCTCAGTTCTTCTCTGGTCATGGTGAGTGTACTCATTTGTATTCCAAGGTTCCAAGGAGAAGCGGCCCAATAGTAGGACAAGTCCTTGATTAGGAGTCACGATGCCTGGCTGGGTCCTGCTCCTCACTGGTGGTATGACCTATGCTAGGTCTGTGGGAGAGTCGAAAATAAATGAGCCCTTACCCTCCAGGAGATTATAACCTAAGAAGGGATCATAGATCTGGAGCCAGAAGGATCCTAGAGATGCTCTACAATAAGGCTGAAGCCCATCCTTTATTGGAAGCTTTTCCCTGACTGCTCTTCATTCTAGCGCCTTCCCTCAGTTAATCATTTCTCAGTTATCCTGTATATAGCTTGCTTTCTATAGATTTGTTTGCATGCTGTCTCCTCTGTTAGAAGCTCCTTGAGGGCAGGCACTGCCTCTTGCCTCTTTTTTGTATCTCCAGGCCTTAGTACAGTGCCTGGCACACAGTAAATGCTTTGTAAATGTTTATTAATTGATTGAATTGAATGGTCTCACCTATGTAGAATGGAAAGAATTCTAGTCACTGGGAGTCAGATCTGAGTTCTAGTTTTGACCCTATCATTTGGTCTTTAAGGAAATCATGTCTCTGGGGTCCAGTTTCCTGAATATAGAATTATCTAGGAAGAAGAGAAGGGGAGGAGGGCAGAAGAGGATTCTAGACAATAAAAATCACAAAAATATTCAACAATACTACAATGCCTACCTTACAGGGTTACGGGGAAACTAACTAACTAATTCTTTCTCTCTCTCTCTCTCTCTCTCTCTCTCTCTCTCTCTCTCTCTCTCTCTCTCTCTCTCTCCCATACATATATGTGTATAATTGTATAATTTATTTATTATGAGAAAGCACTTTGAAAACTATAACATCATAAAATGTGATTATTCTTTTTTTTTCTTTTTAAACCTTGTCTTCTGTCTTTAGTATCAATTCTAAGACAAAAAAGCAACAAGAACAAAAAAGCAAATGGGGTTGAGTGACGCCCTTGAGTGACTTGGTCACACAGCTAAGAAGAGCATCTGAGGGCAGATTTGAACCCAGGTCCTCTCGATTTCCAATCTTGGTGTTCTGTCCACTGTGCTACCTCCCTGCATGTCCTTCTTAGACTGTGGTATAGTAGAAATAGCCCAGAGGACCTGAGTTTAAGTTCTGATTCTGCCCCTTCCTAGATGATTGCAGTCAAGTCTCTGGCCTTCATTTTCCAACTCTTCCAACTCTCAGAGCCCAGAGTTCTTTCCACTTTCCCATGCCACCACTCATTTCCTCCTTTGAAGATCCACTTCTCTTTTGTTATTGACATAGTCAATAATGTTAATAGTTTTCTTTATATTAAACCATGGCTGCATTCCTGATATAAATTCTGTTTGGTCACAACATATAATCTTTGCCATATATTCTTGTAGTTTCCTAGCTAGTATTTTATTTTAGAATATATCATACATCCTCATTAATGGAACTGGTCTATAATTTTCCTTTTTTGTTCTTGCTCTTCCTGGTATAGGTGTCAGTACCATCTCCCACCCCCCACCCCCAGCCCTCAAATAAAGAGTTTGGTAGGACTCTTTTACCTATTATTCCAAATTATTTAATATAGGTATTAGTTGATCTTTAAATGTTTGGCAGAATTTACATTTTTTTTTTAAACCCTTACTTCTGTCTTATCATTCTTTTTTTTTAACCCTTAACCTTCTGTCTCAGAATTGAAATGAACTATTAATTCCCATGTAGAAGAATGGTAAAGGCTAGACAATTGGGATTAATTGACTTGCACAGGGTCACACAGCTAGGAATTGGCAGAATTCAGATTTGAACCCAAGATGTCCCATCTCCAGGCCTGATTCTCCTCTGTCTACCATGTCACCCAGCTGCCCCTCCTAGTATCAATTTTTAAAAAAAATCAATACTACGTATTGGTTCCGAGGCAGAAGAGCAGTAAGGACTATGCAATGAAGGTTAAATGAAGTCATGGTCACATAGTTAGGAAGTATTTGAAGCTAGATTTGAACCCAGGACCTCCTGACTCCAAGGAATGGCTTTCTATCCATTGCTGCTTTTTTGAGTATCAGTTCTAGGAGACAAGAGTGGCAAGGGTTAGGCAATCAGGGTTAAGGGACTTTCCCAGTATCACACAACTTGGAAATGTCTGAGGCCACATTTGAACCCAGTTCCTGTCCACCGTGCTAACTAGCTACCCCCTAGAATTTACTTGCAAATCCATCTGGTCCTGATGTTGTTTTTTTTTTCCTTAGGAAGTTCATTCATGGCCTGTTCAATTTCTTTTCCCAGAAAAGATTTATTTAGATATTCTATTTCCTCCTCTGTTAGTCTAGGCAGTTTGTATTTTCATAAGTATTCTTCCATTTCTGAAGACACATTTCATTTGTTCATTGAAGAGTATTTATTAATCACTTTCTTTGTGCCTGGCATTATCCTAGCACCTAGGTTCTGGGAATACAAAACAGGAACAATCCTTGCCCTGGAGAAATTTATATTCTATTGGGGGTAATTCACATTCTGTTTGTTGGGTCCATTTCCTTCACCCTGTTTCTCCTTCAGCCTTCACCAGGGTTCTGGAAGCTGGGAGTCTGGGTTGATACTCTGTGGCTTTGGACAATTCAGTGTTTCACTTCTCCATTTCCTCACCTGGACTCAAATGCCTCTTCCATCCCTTCCAGCTCTCACTCTCCAGTCCTCTGACCCCAGGAAATGCTATCCCCATTTAGACTCTACAAACCTGAATAGAAGGCTTTGGAATTTTGGTGCTGGCTAATACTAGCTCCTTAGAGAATTTCAGTTTTTCATTCTCTGTAACCAGTGCCAAACTTTGGAAACCATGCAAACCATCTTCATTGCCAACAAAATGGGAGAAAATTGAAGGTTTGCTGAACTGCAAACTAATATACTAACAGTAGCAACAGCAAAACCTTTTTTAGAATGAAGGAGCCTGCTGTCCCCATTTTACAGATGAAGAGGCTGAGGCTCGGGGAGGAGAGGTGGCTTGCCCAGTGCCGCAGAACTAGGAAGAGTTGGATCCTGGAGACTGTCAGTTCTCTGCCTAGATAAGGACCCATTAAAGGCTCGCTCTCTGCTCTCCAGAAGGCTGTTAAACTTTCTTTCTGAAGCATGTTACAGTAGATAGACTACTGGTCTTGGAATCAGAAAGACTTGGTTTGAAATCAAGCTAAGACTCTTCCGAACTAAAGCTTAATGAGGGAGGGAAAGGGCTGGGTTTGGAGTCAGAGAAACTGAGTTCCTCTATGGTCTCGGGCCCTTGCTGGCTGTAACCCTGGGGAAATCATTTAATTTCTGGATCTTTATTTTGTCATCCATAAAATGGACTAGAGAATACAACCGAATAAACAATATAAAATACATTCTACCGGGGACAGTTCATAGTCTGTTTGTTGGGTCTGTTTCATTCCTCCTATTTCTCCTTGGACTAGAAGTGGTCTGAGGTCCTTCTCAGCTTGAGATCTGTGATCCTGTGATGATTTCTAATGATCCTTCCATCTCTGAATGATTCAATGACCCTGGACAAGTGGCCCACGGATAAGGGCAAACTAAGTGGTTTCCCAGGTCCCTTCTAGCTCTAAAGTTATGATCCTGACTCCAAACAAGTCAATGAACCTCTCTCAGTCTCAGTTTCTTCATTTGTAAAATGGAGATCACAACAACTTCACAGAGATGTCTTGAGGTTTGCCTGAGATAATGGATATAAAGTATTTTGTAAACCTTAATACGCTGAGTATGATCTATTTCTTCAAGGCAGCCTTTGGCAGGGTAGGGTAGGCTCTGGGCAGGGCAGAAGGCTTCCCAGGTTTGCTTTGAGACCTTTGGGCAAGGGCCCGGAAGTTCAGGGTTCCGCCACTGTCCCCGCTGAGGTAGTGATTTTCTCTATGTCACTCCAGGGCAGTGTCCTGATTTAGCTCATTTTGTGTTTGTCTTTTATTAGAGAGCAAAGGGCTTTTTTTCCCCTAAAGAAAAAGCCTTTTTTTTTTTTTTTTTGCTCTTGGAGAGCCCAGCAGATTGGATGGCTACGGCTGTGGCTTTATTCTGAGGCTGTCTTTGCCCTGTCATCATTTCCTCCTCCCTTCTCTGGCTTTTGAGGCTATCTAAGAGCTCTCCGGGAGCAATGTTGACTTGTGCAGTCTTTTAATACCTCTCTGTCCTCACATCCTCGATTTCCATGCCCTATATAAGATACAGCAAGCTGTGATGGGGAAAGTATTGAACTTCTGATTTCAGAATCAAGAGACATGGTTTTGAATCCTAGATCTAACGTTTACTAGCTGTGTGATCTTAGGCAAGTCACTCGATATGGTTGAGCCTCACCTGTAAAATGGGAATAATATTGCTTGCACTTTATTAGAGGTAGATTAGGGTGGATGGAAAGGGAATAGATAGCTGGCTTTAGTCAAACTTGAATTCAGGTCCTGCTCTTGGTACATAGTAGTTGGTTGACTCTGGGAAAGTCTTATAACCTTGCAGAAACTCTCTAAGACATGGGTTTCTTTTCTTTTCTTTTTTTTTTAAACCCATACCTTCTTTCCTAGCATCACTACTGTATATTGTTTCCAAGGAAAAGAGTGGTAAGGGCTAGGCAATGGGGGTTAAGTGAATTGCCCAGGGTCTGAGATCAGATTTGAACCCAGGACCTCCCATCTCTAGACCTGACTCTCAATCCACTGAGCCACCCTACTGCCCCCAAGACAAGAGTTCTTTACTGTTTCTGTGTCAAGGACTCCTTTTGCCATAGTCTTGTGAAACTTATAGACCCTTCCTCAGACTGATGTTTTTAAATGCCTGAAATAAAATATATGATTACAAAGGAGATCAATTATATTGAAATAGATATCATTTTTTCCCACCCAAGTTCATGGACCCCCTGAAACCTACTCAGCCACCTCATTCAGGAGGAGGAAATCTGTGGATCTCAAATCATTGCCAAAGAAGTTGTAGACTAGTGCCAGAGGGGGTTTCCTCACTGGGAGCTCTATACACCTGTTATCTGTCAGTGAGGTATTGTAGAAAAAAAATCCTAGATCTGGTGTTGAGGACTGGGCTCCAGTTTGGGTTCTACTCTGTACTTAGCTGTGTGACTGAGTTCAGTCTCTTTGTATCTCTGAGCCTCAGTTTCCATTTGTAAAATGACTATATTATTGATTTGTGAGTCTCTCTTGACCTGCTGGCTCCTTAGGGTTCCTTCTGTGGCTCACATTCCCATTTTCTGGATGAAGAGCATCTCCCAGCTGCTTTTCACATCCAGGCTCCAGAGTTCAGGTGTGACTCATGCCAGGAGAATAATGAGATCTCCAGGGCTTCTGGCAAACACTGCCCATTGGGAAGCCCCTGGGGGTGTACAGACTCCTTTTCTGGTCAGGGGTTCAGGAAGCTGTGTCCTATAGAAACAGGTCCTGGCCAGCCAGTCTCACCCAGCAAGCTGCTCTTAGCTTCTGCCCCAGGACATCCTGCAGGGTTCACTGGAGGCTGTGAGCCACACTGAGCTCTTTCATGGGTGCTTGGGAAGAGGATGCTGCCAGCTGGGGCAGCACCAGCAGGGCAGAGAGTAGAAGGAAGGGAAGGAAGAAGGAGACAGCAATGACCCTAAGAGGAGCTTAGGGTCATGGGCTGACACATCTCAGAGGTCATCCAGTCCAACCGTTTCGTTTTACAGACAAGGAAAGGGAGGCTCAGGGAGGTCTCCGGGGCTCACAGAAGTAGTGTGCAAACTCAGGCCTTCTGATTCCAAACTCAGTGCTCTATCCCATGCTGGTCCTCCCTTTAGTGGGATGAGTGAAGGAGCAGATCCCTCCTCCACCCCCACCCCAGGGGGTGCAAGAGAAGATGAGATGAAGGACAAGGCAGTCCCTGACAGAGGAGGGAAGTGCCAGCTACGCGAAGGCAGGAATACCCACTCTGCAAGTCGCTTTCCCCTATTTGAGCCTGTTTCTCCCTCTTTAAAATGAGAGGATCAGACAGGGCTCTGTCCCACCCATCCGGCTAGAAAATCCTAGCCTGGCAGATAGATGGAGAGAAAAGAATTTCGGGAGGGTGCTGGGAGGCTGCATTATACACATCGGGCCCCAGGAATCCTCATCGCCCGAGAGGCCAGTCCAGGACAAGAGGACCCTCTCGGACTGGTCAGACAGGCGGCGGCGAGGGCTGGATTTGCAGCTCTTTCCCGAGGGTGCAGCCCGAGGTGAGACCGAAGCCTCAGCGGCTGCCTTGCAGACCTCCCTCCTTCCCCCTCCCTTCCCTCCCGGAGGAAATGACCCTGGAGGCGGGGTGGAGTAGGGGGAGGGGTGCAGCTGCCCAGGAGCACAGACTGACACCGCCTGTCACAGAGCGAGCGCACAGGCTCAGCCGCCGCCGCCGCCTCCAGCCCTCTCCGGCCGGGCCCCCTCCCCTCTCTCTCCCGTACTTCGGAGTCTACCCCTCCCCCCCAGTTCCCGGTGTTTGCCCGGAGGGAGACAGACTGGAGGGGGGGGGGGTGTGTATAATTCCCACGCAGGGATTCCCCAGACAAGGAGACCCCTCCCTCTCTCCCTCTTCCTCTCCCTTTCTACCCCTCCCTCCTGCTGAGCGCTGACCCTGCGGTGACCCGGGGCACCCCGGCCCGCGGTTGTGCAGGGGTACTGGGGGAAGAAAGACGGATAGGAAAGGGGCGCGAGGAGGGGGGCGAAGAAGAGCAGCAGAGGGAATAGAAGAGTGAAGGGGAGAAAAGGAGGAAGAGGCTGGGAGGGAGGAGGAGGGGGAGAAGAGGAAGAAGAGGCTAGGAAGGAGGAGGAAGATGAGGGAGGGGGGAGGAGGGCCGAAGAGGAGGAAGAGTCTGGGGAAGTGGAGGAGGAAGATAGAGGAGGAGGACGGGAGAGGGAGGAGCCCGGGCTGGGAGCTCCTGGGGCCAGCCCCAGAGGGGCCGCTGGCGCACGGTGGCGGTGGCGGGCGGGAGGCAGGCGCTGGGCGCTGGGCGCTCCCTCCTCGCTCTGGTGGAGCGGGGCTGGCTCGGGAGGGCGGCAGGCACATCCTTGTGCAATGCTTGAGAGGCAGCCAAGGGCTGAAGGATTCCCTCGCCGGGGCCGAGCGCCGCCCGCAGCTGCCTGACAACAGGAAACAATGTGTAGTGAATGGAAAGAAGTGGGTGGCCCCGGCTAAACGACTTCCCTTTACATCACTGCCCAAATAAGGAGCTTCCAATTAACTGCTTCGGCCCCGGGCCGGCCCCGGGAGCAGCTCGCGCCCTGGTGCGTGGCGCCGGCCCCCAGCTCCTGCTCAGGCTGCGCCTCGGGCTCAGGCTCCGGCTCCGGCTCCGCGCCGTCCGCGCGCGGCTCGGGCGCACTCGCGGGGATCCAGCCCGGGACTGGGCAGACGGGACGGGCAAGGCCAGAGCGGGCGCCGGCCCCAGCCTGGAGCAGCCAGCGCGCCGCTGTCAGGTGAGGGAGGCGCCGCGGGGCCGCGATCGCAATGGGGCACGGGTAGCCCTGGGGAGCCCAGGCTGGGGAGGAAGGAGCAGGGGCACCTCAGAGCCCCGGGGGCCTTTGGTCGGGAGCCAGAATGTTCCCGAGTGTACTGAACGGAGCCGTGAGCGGCAGGGGAGGGGAGAGGAGAGGAGAGGAGGGAAGGGAAGAGAGGGCAGAGCGGGACACAGCCCCATGGCACTGGAGGGGATGCAGGAGCCGGGAGGCAAGCGAGGTGAGGCGGGATGCCCTGTGCGGCGGAGCGGGCGCACCCAGCTGGTCCGGGACCGGGACAGGGACAGGGACAATGGGCATGTCGGGCTGGAGGAGAAGGAGGAGGAGGCTGCCACTGGTAGCTTCCCCCCACCGGGAGCAAGGCTGGGGCTACTGCTGGCGCTGCCACCAGGGCTTGCGGGAGCCAAGAGCCACCTTGTTTCCATGGGGAAACACCTGGACACACACACAGACACACACACACACACACACACAGCGACACACACTCACACAAGCTTCTAGATTCGGGCACACAGGCAGTCACAAAGTCACAAAGATACAGATAAACAGACTCACGTTTAGACAAACACAAGCAGTCACAAAGACAGAGACACACGTAGACACACAATCCATTGACAAATGCAGTCACTCTCACAGACACTGACACGCACACAGAAACAAGCGCCCAACAGACAAACCTAGACGCATACTCTTCCACAGGACACATGTAAGCAGCCAGCCAGCCAGCCCAATCCCCCTGCTCCTCCTGGGTGTGTTTCCCGTTAGGTGTGTGCACTTTCCCACTGTCAGACAGCAGCCCCAGCAGGGTAGCTGTCTGTCAGCCTGCTTCTGAGTAAGCCAAAGAAACTCTCTGCTGTAAATGGGCAAAGAGGGGGCCCTGCCTTTCCCTGAGAACCCAAGGAAGCAGGGACTGGCAGAACTGGGTGAGAGAAGCAGCCCTTCTTCCCCTGGCGTTCTCCACAGTGCCAGGCTGGTCATTTCTAGTGTAGGGGCAGCTTTCCAGAGCTTCCTCACTTTTGAGACTAGAAAGGAGCTAGAGAAGTCAGAAATATGCGTCTGGCTCTCAGCACCTTGGCACAGTGCCTCCCATAGCACATAGTAGGCCTCCATATTTGTAGACTAAATGAATGACTGCATGAGCGATTCAAAAAGTATTCTGACTAGGTCCCTGGATCCTAATCCTGTGACTACCTTACCATCTGATTTTGGGAAAACTGAACTTTGGGCCTCGCTTTTCTCATCTGAAAAATGGGAGAGATGACACTAAAACATTGGGAAGACTACACAAGATAATATATGAAAATTTAAGCTATTTTACTAGTAACTATACCAATATTTGTTAAGTGCCTTTCACTTGATTATACACTGAAAAGTTGGAAAAAGGGGTGGGAAAATGGTCCATAAAAATTGTCCCCTGGAAGGAACCTGGGATTTGGAATCAGAGATCATAAGAGGAGAAATTTTATGACACTTTAGAAGCAACTGAGTCCAACTCCCTCACTTTACAGATAGGATAGCTGAGGCACAGAGGTTAAATGACTTGCCCAGCATACAATTAGAAAGTATCAGAAACATGGTTGAACCTGGATCTTTCTTACTTTAAGGCCAAAGCTGAAGTTGAGTTACTGTGCTCTGCCACTTACTAGCATGTGTCCTTGGGCAAGTCACTTAATGCCCTGGACCTCAGTTTCCTTATCTGCAAAAGAAGAAGGTCCAAATCAGATGACCTCTGAGGTCTCTTCAAGTGCTAAATCTCTGTTTTTATAATCCAGAAAGTGGCTAATTAGCATTTTGAGGACCAGCCCTAGAATTTCTTTTTTTAATTTTTAAAAATTGAAGACATTTTTCAAATAACAGTATATTTATTTGATCTATTCCTTTCCATTAAGCAAAGGGGGAAAAAATCCTTAATGCATATCAAAATAATCTGGCAAAGCAAATTCCCACATTAGCTATGTCTAAAAACATGTCTTTCTGTATTTTAAGTTCATTCCTCTGTATCAGGAGGTGAGTACTTTTCTCATTCCTTTGGAGCCCTGGTTTGTCACTGCCTGGATCAGAGTTCCAGTCTTTCAAAGTTGGCTATTCTCTGTAATGTCATTAACATCTTATAAATTGTTCTTTTACTCTCGCTCTGCAACAGTTAACAAAAGGCTTCCCAGTTTGCTCTGAGATGATACATTTCATCACTTCCTAGAGCTCAGTGATATTTTATTGCATTCCCATACTACAATGTTTGGAGGACAGCCCCTTTAGCTTCCAATCTTTGGCTATCGCAAAAAGGGCTCCTAGAATTAAATTTGTGCATGTAGTAGACCTATGATTTCATTGGTATGAGGAACACCCAGTGAGGAAACTCCCTCTCCCAATGCAGGTTGGCACCTGTTATATAACTTCCAGTCTTGGAGAGTTGCCTGGGGAGGTTAGGTGACTTGCCAGCATGTGTCAGAGGTGGGACTTGAAGCAAGGTCTTATTGAGACCCAGGTGCCCTCGTTATCATTGAACCTCCTTGGTGGAAGCCATTTCTGTGGATTTGGCCAGTTTCTAGAAGGGCCCTCTGAAACCGTTACCAAAAGCGCCCTTCTGGTGGTGGGTTTCTGGTTCTAGAAAGTGAAGAACACATGACAAATCCCTCAAGTTCTGGGAGTGACGATTGCTGCTTTTGCATTGGCTTTCCCAGTCATCACATGGGCTATGTAACATCTTTCAGGGCCATACGTATCTGCGGGTGTTTTTTTCTTTGTATTTTGGGATGTTCCCATCCAGCATGAATTCCATGATATATATTGTTCTGTCTTTAAGTTGGCTTCAACTGGGGCTCTGGCCCAGTGCATCTTGGGGCTGCTTTTTTTCTTAACATATCCATAAGGAAATGCATCCTGGGCAAATCCCTCATCGGCCCCTATTTAGGGCTAGTTGGAATGTAGTGAATAGTATAATTGTGATGCCTGTTGATAAAAAGGAATAAGAAGGTGATATCCCGGTGTCCTCTATTTTGGCCAGGCGGTCCAGAGATGTCCTTTGGGAAGGACAATGAGGAGTTGTCAGAAAGAAGACCATCCCATTGATAAAGACCTTGAATTAATTTCAGATGAAGACTAGCTCAAGAAATGGGATGGTTAACCTGCAGAAGAGCAGGCCTAAGTTGTTACCTCCTACAAGAGGGCTTTCCTAGGAGAAGCTAGGTGGATAGAGGGCCCACCAGACCCGGAGTGAGACCTGGGTTCAAATCTGGCCTCAGATATTTCCTAGCTGGACCCTGGACAAGTCACTTAACCCCGATTGCCTAATATTTACCACTCTTCTGTCTTAGAATTGATACTAAGGCAGAAGGCAAGAGGGTTTTTTTTTTTTTTAACGAGGGCTTTTCTGATTGTCTCCAATTGTTAGTATGCCCTCTTACCCATCCCAAATATATATTACATGATATAAAGCACTTGGCAAATATGTCAGTTATTGTTCTTATCTTTCCTATGGTTCAGCATTTTTCATGTTTGTTTCTACATGTACATATATGTATACTGTCTCTTATTATAAGTCTCTTTCCCTATTACAACACACACACACACACACACACACACACACACACGTATCCCTGAATAAGGAGGCAATAGCAGGGGGTCCTCCAGTTTTTGAAGAGCTGATGAAGAAACACATGCTTGATTGAGAGGTCAGTTTGGACTAGATGTATGGAAAAACTGCTTAACAATTAGAACTATCCGAGAATGGAACTGGTTGCCTTGGGAGCTGAGGGAAGGAGGAAGGCCTGCCTGGCAGTCGTCTTTGAGCTAAAGCTGGACGAGCCCTTGTTGGAAAGACGATTCTGGTTCAGGCATCTGTTGGCGTCCCTTGCTAACTCTGAAATTCTGAATGGTGATGGCAGCAGACAAGGCATCCTATCTAATGCCTCTTTTCTGTTCACGTAGTATCTACCCCAGTTTAAGACCTTATTGCCCCTTGTCTGGACTACTGAAATAGTTTTCTAACTGATCTACTGGCCTCCAGGCTTTCTTCCTCCAACTCATCTTTTATGTGCTGAATGAAAACCTTCCTAAAGCCGAGCTCTCGTAGTCACTCACCTGCTCAGAAATCCTTAATGGCTCCCCATTGCTTACTCAAGGAAGTACAAACACTAATCCTGGCATTTAAAAATCATTCAATAACCTCCCTGTCCAGTCTTATTTCATATTACTCTCCTCCCTTCCCCACCCCTGGGCTTATATTGTTCTGTGTGACTAGATCTGAGCACCCTCCCCTACTCTCTTACACTGAAGCACCTGTTTAGTTGTTCATCTCCCCCAGGAAGCCTTCACATATGTGGGAAGAGTTCCTAATTGATATTCCTAAAGTATAGGGATGACTGTGCCACTTCATGGCTCAAGAAACTTCTGTGGCTACCCATTTTCCCTTTAGGATAAATGTCACCAGTAGGCACTTTAAACCTTTCACTGTATGGTTCCAACTTACCTCTCTAGACTGATTGTACATTATTTGCTATCATGAACTCTATGTTCAAGCCAGACTGGCTTATTTCTTGTTCCCTGTACAAACCATCTGATTTCCCACCTCCATGCCTTTGCAGAGGTTATGATCTATGATGGAATATTCTCCCTCCATACCTCACCCCCTCATAGAATCCCTAACTTTCTTTACAGCATTTAGTACCTCCTACAGGAAGGCTTAGGGCAACTAGGTGGCCCAGTGGTTAGAGTGCTGGGCCTGGAGGCAGGAAGACCTGAGTTCAAATCCATCCTCAGTCTTACTAGCTGTCTCACTCTGGGCAAGTCACTTAACCCTGTTGGCCTCAGTTTCCTCATCTGTAAAAAATGAGCTAGAGAAGGAAATGACAAACCACTCCAGTCTCTCTGGCAAGAAAACCCCAGATGGGGTCACAAAGAGTCAGGCACAACTGAAATGACTTAACAACAACAAACTAGGAAGGCTTTTCTGATTGTTCCCCAGTTGTTAGTGTTCCCTCCCACATATCCCAAATTATTTTATATTTACTGAATATATCTTTTGCATATGCCTATCTGTTCAGATATCCTTTCCCCCATGCCACTCCCCCCCGCCCCAGGAGAATGTATATTCTCTTTTTTTTAAACCCTTACCTTCCATCTTGGAGTCAGTACTGTGTATTGGCTTCAAGGCAGAAGAGTGGTAAGGGTAGGCAATGGAGGTCAAGTGACTTGCCCAGGGTCACACATCTGGGAAGTGTCTGAGGTCAGATTTGAAACTACGGCCTCCTGTCTCTAGGCCTGGCTCTCAATCCACTGAGCTGCCCAGTTGCCCCCTGTATATTATCTATTTAAGAGGAAGGGGAACCTTTTCCTTTTTGTCTAGTGCCTGGCACATAGTAGGGATAGGATAGGGAATGCCCTGAGATTTCACTGATCTTGAATCAGGATACTCTGACTCCAGAGTCATCAGGACTGTGTGCCCAGTGCCCTGCTGCCCCATCCCTCCTTAGGGTGCCCATAGACCTTTGTGAGGGACCTCCCCTTTGCACTTCTCTCCCTCATTTTGTCTAGATGCTCATCTTTCCTCTGAATTGCCCCCGAGTCCCTCAAGGGTGTAGCTCTGCTGGGTTTTTATCCCCCCAACCCCAGCCCTTACTCTAAGTAAACACTTCATAAATCCTTCCTAATCTGGACATTTAGCCAGTCATAGTAATTGCCCTGCATGATCTCGATCAAGTTGTCTAAGTGATCACCTTGGCCGAAGGGGCCACCCCAACCCTTCAAAGTCACCAGTTGACAGGCCTCCCGCCAACTGTAGGTGGGCCATGGCCTGGAGTCCAGGAAACTGACTGGGCTGGTGGCAATGGGCCCAGGAAGCTCATTTGGTTTCCATGTGTGGTTAGTTTTGCTGATGGGCCAAGGGAGCGTTCCTTCTGGCTTAGATGTTTCCTCTCAGAGTTCTCATGGCGCTCCTTGGTGGGAGGCTTTGCCCAGCAGCTTCTAGAGATTGCATGTGGATGTAAAAAAGATCCCTTACCTAGGAAACTGGGGAGAGGCGGAAATGATTGGGGATAAGGGTTTCTAGCCATTCCTTACAAGTCACTTGAGCAAGAACAAGCAGAAGCACTGATGAGCCCCCATGCAGAATAATCCTGCATTTGGCATGGGCGCTAAATACTTACACATTGCCAGAGGCAGTGGGGCATGTGGATAAAGGGCCAGCCTCAGAGTCAGGAAGACCCCAAACAAGTCCTGCCTCTGACAGATATTGGCGATGTGTTACAACCTCTCTGGGCCCTCTAGGACTATGTCATAGATGAGCTCTGGACCTGAATCCTGAGAGTTCCCACCCTGGGAGAATCCTCAAGAATAAAACCATGGCTTTCCTAACCTACTGGCATGCTGGCATGACTCTTACAGGTTCAGGAGCTGATTGTTCAATTTTCAGTGTATTGATTTTCACCTCAGAAATCAAAAAACAGTACACATAGGACATGATTAATTGTTTTGGTGATTGTCTAGACTTAAGACAATTATGGAGAAAATGTTAATGCCAGTTAAAGGGTTAACAGTGCAGATTAAACTTAGAAGTGTGTTATGCAGAATCTCTCTCTCTCTTTCTCTCTCTCTCTCTCTCTCTCTCTCTCTCTCTCTCTCAGAACTGGTTGTTAAACATTTACCAACATGTACCTGACCGATTACCCTACCAGGTCTTCTAAGACCTGAATTAAAATCTCAGAGTTGAAAGGGACCTCCAGGGGCAGCTAAGTGGCACAGTGGATTGAGTGCCAGGCCTAAAATTGAAAGGAATGAGGTTCAAATTTGACTTTAGACACTTCCTAGTTGTGTGTCCCTGGGTAGGTCACTTAACCCTAACCTTTGTCACTCTGTCCTAGAATTGATAAGATAGAAAGGAAGGAAGGAAGGAAGGAAGGAAGGAAGGAGGGAGGGAAGGAAGGAAGGAAGGAGGGAAGGAAGGAAGGAAGGAAGGAAGGGAGGAAGGAAGGGAGGGAGGAGGGAGCCTCAGAGACAGGAACCTGTCCCCTTAATCTTCCTTTCTGCAGGTAAAACATTCCCGGTTCTTTTAACCAGTCCTCTTAAAAGCATAACCTTTTCACCATCCAGATCTCCCTCCCCTGCTTACAGAATTCATTATCTTGGCTGTGGCCTTACAGAGTTTCAGAAAGGGGCTTCCCTACTCTGAGTTCCAGGCTCCTCATCTGTAAAAGGAGGATGATCATTCCAGCACTCTTCACCTCCCAGGGTTATTAGAAACGCAACATAAACATGGGAGTTGTTGTTATGCGTGTATCTGGGTTTCTAAGAATTCACTTGCACAACAACAACAAACAAAATAAGCCACACAGAAGACCTGTTACTAGAAGAGGGTTTCAGAACTATTTTTTGTGTCCTGAATCCCTTCTCAAAAAAAAAAACAAAAAAACAAAAAAAGGGTTTTAGGGGCAGCTGAGTGGCTTAGTAGATTGAGAGCCAGGCCTAGAGATGGGCAGTCCTGGGTTCAAATTTGACCTCAGTCACTTCCTAGCTGTGTGACCCTGAGCAAGTCTAAGCCTTACTGCTTAGCCCTTATGGCTCTCCTGCCTTGGAACCAATACACAGCATTGATTCTAAGAAGGAAGGTGAGGGTTTAAAAAGAAAACAGGTTTTAAGTGTATAAAATGAAATACATAGAATAACAGAGGAAGTCTATTGGGTTAAAATAAATACTGTCATCAATATATATATAAAGTGCACAGACCTCCTGGGCTATAGAAGAACCAACACTGGTATGTCTTATGGGTTGCTAAACACTTTACTTTAGCACATTTGATCCTCACAGCAATCCTTCATGGTAGGTACAGCAAATATTATCCCCATTTTACAGTCTTTAAAAAGTAGCATTTTTGCAAGCAGCTAGATGGCACAGTGAATACAGCCCAGGCCCTGGAGTCAGGAAGAACTGAGTTCAGATCCAGCCTCCTATACTTACTAGCTGTGTGACCTTGGACAAGTCACTTAACCCTGTTTGCCTCAGTTTTCTTAGAAGGAAATGGCAAACCATGCCAGGATCTAGAAAAGTGAGAGGGCTAAACAACAACAATAAAAAGAAAAGATGAGGGACTTGTCCAAGATCATACAGCTTGAAGATACCAGAGGCATGAATAACTCCCAGCTCATCATTCTTTCTGCCATAGCTGTAGTGGGTAAGTGTCCGGTTGCCCCATGCTCATCCCTCCTTACCCTTTTCCCTTCTGAGGAGGGCAGCTCCTCTCTTAGCTTTAGCTGCTGCGGATGAGGAGACTGAGCCGGGCTGTACCTCAGAAGGAGAGCAACTCAACTTGAGTTTCAAAGGGCATCCCTGCTGGGAAGCAAACTGCATGAAAAGTCAAATTAAGTGGAGAGAGCCAGATGTCAACATAGCAAGCCATGAATAAAAGCAGGGGTGGTCAGCAGAAGAGGGAGGCTGGAGTTTGGGCATCTCCTCTCTGGAGAGTCCAGAGTTCAATTCCAAGGACGGTCTCTAAAGGCCAAGCCTAGACCCTGGGGATTCCCTCTGGTGATGGTGTCCTTATCCCTGCCCTTCCATGAAAGAAGTGTACTTGAATATGTGCATAAATAAATGAAGGCTGAGTGTGACTAATGGACTGTAAACATTCATTGAGTGCCTACTATGCAGGCCAGGGGATACAAATCCATCTAATGAGAGGAACAGACAGACTGTTATCTAAGGAATTTGAGGAGGGAGAGATCCCAAATCAGAGGAGGAGATTAAGGAAGGCTTCCCAGACTAAGTGGCAGATGAATTTTGCCTTATGGGAAGGCAGGGTAGATCTGGGGGGTGCCCATTCTGGGCATGGAGAAAAGATGGCACGATTTCACTGAGGCACAAGGGGAAAAAATGAGAATAGAGACATTGAACAGTTTAGTACAGACTGGCTTGTAGAGTATGTAAAGGAGAAAAAAGTAGTGAGAGATAGAATTAGAAAGGGAGGTTGGAGAGATTTCAGAGGGCTTTGAATGACATGATAAAAAGTCAGTTTAGTTGGGCAGCAGGGGAGCCACTGAAGGATGTTGAGCACAGGAGAGACAGGATCACATCTGTGCTTTAGGAAGATTTCTCAGACTGCTGGTGAACCAATCTCATTCCATTGTTGT
This sequence comes from Gracilinanus agilis, assembly GCF_016433145.1. Classification (NCBI taxonomy): domain Eukaryota; kingdom Metazoa; phylum Chordata; class Mammalia; order Didelphimorphia; family Didelphidae; genus Gracilinanus; species Gracilinanus agilis. The sequence continues at coordinate 72,958,368 of NC_058132.1, forward strand.
ATAAGTAGAAAGGAGTGGACAGATGGCGGTACTACTGGGGAAGGAGACATACCTGGCAAAGGTTAGGAAATTCAGTTCTGCTACTATGGCATGGAACAATGCCAGCAATAGTTTCCACTGTGGGTCAGGAATTATCCAATGACTAACAAGTGACTAGACCAGGAAGTAAGACTTTACCAGCCCAGAGGAAGTAGGGAGGGCTGTGATGGCCCCACCATAAGGTCAAGGTCAAGGAAATCCTTGACCAGACCTCAAAACCTCCTGCAATTCTTATCCAGGAGGCATCATAATTTTCAGGAAAATAGATCGGAATGGGAACCAAGTGCCCCGGATTCAAATTCTGACCCTTGTAAACTATGTACACTTGGACAATTATTTTCCCCTCTATGGGTGTCAGTCTCCCATTATGTAAACTTGGATGGCTTTAGTTATAATGACTGATATCAAATCTAGAAAGTAGGGAGGAAAATGAAGTGAGTATTGGATTGTCCCTCGATTGTCCCTATAACATATAATAAGAGTTAGAAAAATAACTTGGAGTGAATCATGACGCCTCTTGGGGACTGTCCAGCACACACCCCATTGGCTTTTAGAGTGAAGTCTTCAGGGCCTTATTCCCTCTCTCCAATATATACCCACACATACTCAGCTGACAGTAGTGAGACTGGGGTATTGTGCTTGGAGGACTGGGATACAGTAAGAACTTAATAAATTGATTGATTGGTGGATTCTTAGTTATTGGTTGATTGATGGATTGAGTCACAGAATTTGAGCTCAGTTTTGAGGTCACCTATGTGAAACCTTGACAGTCATGTCTCTGAGCCCTCTTCTATAAGGAGGGACCTGGACTAGATAGCCTCTGAGTTCCCTTCTCAACCTAGAGCTTTGATCATGGGACCTTAAGTAGATACTCTCAGCAGTAAAACAAAGCCCCAGGTCTCTGGACACACTTAAAATATGATTAGTTTTGGGACTCTGGGTGCCCAAAGAGGGCAGCTTTTTACAAGCATATGAAATAAGTAGAGGTTTTTCTGTGGAGGATTATAGCAGAAGGTAATAAAACAAAAAGCACTGGACTTAGAATCACGTTTCAATTCAATTCAGAAAAATTTTTTTTGTATTATAAAGAAATTTGTTAAACCAGTTACATGCAATAACAATCAGTAAGCATTTAAACATTTTTTTTTATTGCTCTTCTGATTTTATATCACCTACATTCCCCCTTTTCCCTCCTGGAGAGCCATCTCTTATGACAAAGAATTTTTTTTTAAAGTTCAGCAAAACCAATCAACATAACAATTATTATGTAGTAGTGTCCCACCACTTCAAAGAAGGGAAAGAAATACCTTCTCATCTCCCTTCTTTGGAAGCAAGCTTGGTTGTTATAATTTTATAGCATTCCATTTCATTTGGCTTATGTAAACAGGCATTTTAGGTGCTCAACATTTATAAGGCACTACGCTAGGTACAGATAATAAATACAATGACAAAAATGAGACATTGTTTGCCTCCAAGGACTTAGATTTTCTATGAAACACTAAGTATAGCACATAACTGAGTCCTAGGGCCAATATTCAGCAACCAGACAATTGTGGTGCTCTGGGAAGACCACTGTCTCTGGAGTTAATAGTAGACATGAACTTGAACTTGGCATCAATCCTCCCTCCCTTCTGTTTCTTTCTCAGCACAGTGAGGAGGTTGGACTAGATGGTCTTTAAGGCCTTCTTCTGGTTCTGAAATCTGTGATTCTGTTACCTTCCCTTTCCATTCTCTTTTTCCTAGGAGAGTTTGGTCTCAGTGAGGACCAACATCATTAATTTTCTTTTACAGTTGCACCAGACCAAAGCAGGAAAAGGACTATTAAATAAAGGTCTCAAGGCAAGTCAGTGGTAGAGGAAAAGCATAGTCTTTTGTTCTCCCTCTAGGAGACCACAGCCCTAGGTTCCCGAGGACCAAACATTGGGACACCCTGCTGTGTAATAGAAGACTGGATCACATGTCTTAGCAATGCCAGTTCCAGCCATTCTCTGTCACTCATTAACCATGTGACTATGAATAAGTCACTTCCCCTCTCTCAGCCTCAGCTTCCTCATCTGTGAAATGGGACTGATGATTATACTATTCATCCAGCTAGATGGTGAATAGAGTGCTGGTCCTGGAGTCAGGAAGACTTGAGTTCAAATATGACCTCAAACACTTTCTAGCTATTTGGCCCTGAGAAAGTCACTTCAGTTTTGATTGCCTCAGTTTCTTTAACTACAAAATGGGGATAACAAAAGCATGATTATTGTGAGAATCAGAAGAGATATTTGTAAAAATACTTAGCACAGTGTCCTACATTATATGTGGGTACTTCATAAATGCCATTTTCCTTTCTTCATTCCTTCCCTGACAAGCTCACAGGCTTGCTATGGTTACAGTTAACCATCTCCTCCCTGAGTACCTCCTGCTGATTTTTCCAGGATTTTTTTTTTGCATATTTCTCCTCTTTTTATGTTCTCTGTTCCAATCAAGACTGAACCACTTGCTGTTCCTCATACCCAAAGTTCCATCTCCTGTCTCCGTATCAAACTTTGCCCAGGCTGGCTGTTCCCCCATGCCTTCCTCCTCACCTCTATCTCTGGCCTCTTTTGAAATTCAGCTAAAGCAGTCAACAAGCATTTAGGGGCTTACTATGTCAGGCAATGGGCAAGGTGTTGGGGAGAATATTTTAAAAAGACAATCCTTAACCTCACAGAGCTCACTGACCAATGGGGGAGACAACATGTAAATAGCTACGGACAAGGGGCATCTAGGGGGCTCAGTGGAGAGAGCACCAGGCCTGGAGAAGGGAGGACTTGGGTTTGAATGTAGCCTCAGATGCTTTCTAATTGTTTGATCTTGGGCAAGTCACTTCATCTCAACTGCCCAGCCCTTACTGATCTTCTGCCTTAGAACAGTATAATCAGTATTAATTCTAACACAGAAGATAAGGTTGTGTTTGTTGTTTTTTAAGCTATGGACAAAGCAGCTTTCTGCAGTATAGATGATTATTTAGCTCTAAATAATAATCATTAAATGAGGAAAGGCACTAGAAGTAAGAGGAATTGGGAAAGGCTTTTTATAGAAGGCGAGGACTTGAAGGTAGCACTAGAGGGAAGCCACCTGAGGCCAGGAACTTCCCTAGAGGATAAGAAGCATTCCAGCCTTGGGAGACAGCCAGTGAATGCTGGGAGCAACAAGAACATCAGTGTTACTGGAGTCTGAGGAGGGGAGTTAGGCTAGAAATGTGGGAAGGGAATTGACAAGGAATCACTGGCATTTATTAAATGGGGATGATGAGGGGGATGAGGAAAGAGGTGGAAATCATATTATCCCACCCCCCCACCCTGAGTTTCAGGAAAATTGCTTTGATAAGAGAGTACAAGATGGACTGGATTGGAGAGAGATGTGGGAGAGAAGCCAGTCAGAATCTTATCTGATCACTTTCACCAGAATTTATTTTGTACCTATTTTATTTCCCCCATCAAATATAAACTCTCTCTATTATCTTTTTTAAAAACCTTTACCTTCTAATGATTATTCTTAGATTATTCTTAGATTCTTAGAATCAATTAGATAATTGATTCTTAGAATCAGTTACTTTCTGTTTTAGTAACAGTTCTAGCATAGAAGGACAAGAGCAAGGTAATCAGGATTAAGTGACTTGCCCAGGGTCACACAGCTAGGAAGTGTCTGAGACCATATTTGAACCCAGGACCTCTAGACTCCAGGCCTGCCTCTCTATCTAGCCGCCCTGGGTTTTCCTTTTTCCTAGAATTGCTCCTGGAACCTGCTTTCTTTCATGCTGTAATGTCAGTGCTAGCTAGGGCATCTACACTTCATAAACTCTGTTCACTTACCTTCCCCTTACAGTATCCACAGGATAATCCCCACTTCTTCGTCCCTGGAGGTCCAAGGGTAGTATGGGATGGATAATTGTCCTGGGGGCTACCATCTGGCATCCCCCAGAAGCCCCAGTCTAGCTCTCAGATTCTAACACTTTGGAAAATAGAAGTGGAAGAGAACTTGGGAGAAAAACTGCCCACCAACAATCAGAGATTGACTGATAACTCAAGGCAGTAGAGCTCTCCCCTGGAGCTTGGTCTTTTCAATAGCCGAACCTTCCAAGATGGACTTGCTTCCTTTAACTAGGCTCAGAGGGTCAGACGTGGAGCTGTCTAGGGTTGAACCAAAGTGGAGGGGGAAAAAAAGAAAGAGAAGGAAGGTTTAATAGGGGGAGGAGACCACAGAGGTTTTGTTAGGGAGCCCTGGAGAAATATTCCTGCCTCATAGTTTCCCACAAATATTTTTATGGTGTTGTTAACTGGCTTTTAAAAAATATGTAGTTGCCAGCAATGGTCTTAATTCTTCTTCTCTTGGGTATGAGCATGCATGGGAAACCTAAGGATACCGTCTGTGTTCATCACTATGACCAGGCCCAAATGACCTTGACCGGGGGCCTTGGAGTTCAGAATCAAATGCAAGATAGGGTTGAGCAAAGGGGGAAGGGAAAAGAATTTGGAACTTAAAAAAAAAAGGCTGGGAGCTGTTAGGTAGCTCAGCTCAGTGGACTGAGAGCCCATCCTGGAGTTGGGAGGACCCAGGATCTTCCTAGTTGTGTGACCCTGGGCAAGTCACTTAATCCCATTGCCTAGCCCTTACCCCTCTTCTTTGTTGGAATCTATACATTCTAAGACAGAAGATAAGTTAAAAAAAAAAAAAAGGGGCAAGTGGCCTCCAGGCCCTTCAGAAATGAGCAGTTTGCAGGTGTGGTCTGAGCCAGAGAATTAAGTTGTAGCTGAAGTTGGTATAAGTTTGTTGCTATTAACTTCTACCATGACTGGACACAGTGAATTATAAATACCCCTCTTTAATTTTTCCCCATCTTGTACTTAGGATCATGGATTTAGAGCTGGACAGAACTTAAGAGATCTTCTGGTACCTCATTTTACAAACAAAGAAACTGAGGCACAGCAGAGTGCTCAGGGTCACACAGGAAACAATAAAGTGCTTTAAGGTTTGCAAAGTACTTTATGAATATCCATCTCATTCGATCCTCACAACAGCCAAGAAAAGTGTTATTGTAATCTCTATTTTGTAGATGAGGAAACTGAGGCAAACAGAGGTTGAGTGGCTTACCCAGTCACACAACTAGGAAGTATCTGAGATCATATTTGAACCTAGTTCTTCTAGGCTCTGGGTCCTCTGCTCCCTAGGGAAGGTCCTCAGACTCCAACAATGTTCTTTCCATTGCCACATTTTTCCATGATTCCATCCCAGCTTTTTTTTTTTTTTTTTTTTAATCCCTGACCTTCTGTCTTAGAACCAATATTAAGTATTGGTTCTAAGACAAAAGAGCTATGAGGACTAGGCAATAGGAGTTGGAGTGACTTGCCCAGAGTCACACAGCTAGGAAGTATCTGAGGCCAGATTTGAACCCAAGTCTTCCTGATAGCAGGCCTGGCATGCTATCCACTGAGTCACCTAACTGCCCTTCTTCCCAGGTCTTTAGTATGTGATGGTGTAGTTTAGAGGCAACTGGATGGCTCAGTGGATAGAGAGCCAGGCCTGGAGTTGGGAGGTCCTGGGTTCAAATTTGACTTCAGACACTTCCTAGCTGTGTAACCCTGGGCAAGTCACTTAACCCCAATTGCTTAATCCTTACAGCTCTATAAATTCCAGGATAGAAGGTAAGGGTTAAACAAAAAAACAAAATAGTATTTGCAAAGACAGCCTTGGGGAAGAGGGCTGGGAAGAGGGTTCTGCTTGGCTCCAGAGGGTGGAATGAGGACAGACCATGGGAGGGAGCTCTAGAGAGACTGATAAAGGATGGATGGCAAAAAACGCTTTCTAACAATCTGAGCTTTCCTGGAGGTGAATGGGCTCCCTTCTGAGGTGGGATCACCTCTTCCGGAGGCGGGTTCAAGCAGTCTGGATGACCACTTGTTTGTTTATTTTGGATGTTTTCTTTTTTTCTTACATTGCACTCATTTCTGAATATACTATCCCTGTTGTCCCCTCCCTTCCCTTGTAACAAAGAAAAGCAGTTAAGTACAAAGCGCCAGTGGTGTGGGGCCTCTCACAGTGCCCCCTGTGTTCTGCCCTTGTGGTTCCTCCACCCTGGGCATTCATTATCTATTTTCTGGGACTAATATTGGTTTTTCAAATAACTCAAAGTTGGGTTTCCCTTTAGTGGCTTTTCATTCACATAAATAAATGCATTTGTTAACCTTTATTTATGCTTTGTATATTTTTATACACACTTCTTGTATCTCCCATTGAAATGCCAGCTCCTTGCCAGGAAGGGTTGTTGAATTCTTGACATCCTTGGATTCTCCGTGCCTGGCACATAGTAGGAATTGAATAATTGATAAATCCCCATGATTGAATGGATGCTGTCTTGTCAGAGATGTTGTAGGGGGGGTTTCATAGTCGGCCCACTTTGGATGAAATGCTCCCGGACCTGCTGGGTAATTCACTAACTCTCCCCCTCTCCCCCAGCACAGTCCATCTCTTGGTTTGCCGTGGGCATCTGAATGTGGACCTGCAGGGACTATGGCTGGCTCTGGCCCAGCAGCACTTCCTTTGCCCCTTAGGGAAGGACCCTTCTTCATCTTTTTTTTTTTTTTTTAAGATTCCAAAGGCCTGACTCTCAAAGTGCAGCCATGGGTGGGTGGGCCAGTGACGGCCTTGATGTGATGCGCTGGAAACTTCCTATGGGAAGAAGGTACCAGCTTGCAGAGCTTGGCAATCAAAAGACAAAGCCTCCAAACAAAATGGGCTTTGTAGAAAACCATTTCCTTTGGCATGTGATTTTCTGTCTGCCTTGCAGCTCACTGCTCATCCATGGTGGGGCAGGGAGGGGGCAATACTGGTGTTGAACTCGGTCATTTTTCCTACTCTCTGGGAGGAATGCAAGACATCTCAGGCCTTCCTGTAATGGGGAGCAAGTAAATCCTTAGTAGAAGAGGGCTCCAAAAGATTGGTGCCCAGGTTAAAAAAAACAACCACAATACCCAAGTTCAGATCTTGCCTCGGACACTAATTGTGTGACCTTTGACAAGTCACTTAACCTCAGCTTCAGTTTTCTTATCTATAAAAATGGGGATGGTGATAACAATAACCCCTGCCTCACAGGGTTGTTTTGAGATTCAGGTGAATTAAAAAGTCTAATGTGAGCAAATGTCTGACTCCTCGTGACCCCTTTTGGCATTCTTTTAGCACATTGCATTTAACAGTGTTAAAGCACTGTATAAATGCTAGCTATTAGTCTCCCTCTCCACCATGTCCATGAATGCAGCCCCTAGCAGCTCTGATCCCTCATCCTGCCCAGAATTTCAAAGCCTCCTGGGACCTCGGCCCTTTCTTCCCTCAGACAGACAATCTCAGAGTTCGGAGAATTGGACCCATATTATATTTATGACCTTGGGATTTGGGATCTGGGCAGACTACAGGCTGGCTTGTCATTGGCTCAAGAGATAGTTAATCAAGGTCCAAGCTTAGGTGGGCTCATAAGTCACAATCCAGCCACAGTATTCATCATCCTCAAAGTGAGGCCAAAAAGCTCTTAAGTTTAATAACAAGAAAGAAACCTTCACTCTACCCATGGAAAAATATCTTGGGTCTAATGAGCTCCGATGGGTCATGAGTGTCAGAGCCAATATTAGAATCTCCATTCAATGCTCCAGTATCCTACATTGGCTGTCTTTTACCACCCCCCCCATGGGGAGTTTATGGCAGAACATGGACAAGAATACCCCCAGAAGGGGCAGACCTGCATGGGCAGCAATCTGCATTGGTGGAGGGAATTAAGTCCTAAGCTGAGGAGATTCTCCCCATCCCCGGGGGAATTTATGGCAGGTGTGTTAGTTAAAATCACCTGGGGTTCTATTTGGAAGGATTGAGCCTCAATATATGTATCAATATAGTGTTTGACAAACTTCTGTGGACCTGCAGGGGTCCTTAAAACCACATTTCCCATGATTCCTCATGGCAGACAGGAAGTGTGATGATGTAAGAGAGGAGATAAGACTCTTGAAGTGACTTTGAACTGGGTCTTTAGCTACCGGGTGTGGGAAGATAAGGAAAGGTAAAATGGCTGAGGCGGGAGTTTGAATACTTACAGGCCCGTGGTCTAATGATTTTTATCTCTATCAGCATGGCTTTTATTAAAATACTATTCTCCCTTTTAGTATCTGCCTTTTTCATTTTTTTTTTAAACCCTTAACTTCTGTGTATTGACTTATAGGTGGAAGAGTGGTAAGGGTAGGCAATGGGGGTCAAGTGACTTGCCCAGGGTCACATAGGTGGGAAGTGTCTGAAGCCGGATTTGAACCTAGGACCTCCCGTCTCTAGGCCTGGCTCTCAATCCACTGAGCTACCCAGCTGCCCCCTGCCTTCCTCATTTTTAAAAACAACACAGGACATGGATAAGAATCCCCCAGAATGGGTAGGCAGGGATGGGCAGCCATCTGCATTGCTGGAGGGAACCAAGTCCTAAATTGAGGAGATTATATGTTGCCTGGAATAGTTGAGTTTTGTGTAAACCTTAGGAAGATGTGTGATGGGATGTGGGTCCATCAACCAATTAGTGGGCATTTCTGAAGTGCTTGCCCTGTGCCTGGCACAGTCGGAAGGTCAAAAATGGAAGAACTCTTGCCCTCAAGGAGCTCCCATTCTATTCTACAGGCAGTAGTGCTGGACATGAAGCCAGAAGACCTCTGGAGGTTCAAGGCCAGCTTGATCCCGCTGCGATCTTGCTTGGGCAAGGCATGTTCCCCTTCTTTTTATCTTAGTTTTCTCCTCTGCAAAACGAGAGGGCTGGACTAAAAGATCTTTTAGGTTCCTTCTAGTTCTGGCATTCTAGTATAGGGCAGGTCACCTAATTCAACAAGCATTTGGTTCAGCAAATATGAATTAAAGGTTAACTCTGAGTAAGATCCTTGAGCTCCATCAGCCAGTTTCCTTCTCTGTAAAATGGGGTCCATAATACCTGGCTACACTACTCTACAGGCTTGTGATGGGGCTCAGCATCTCAGCTAATGTCTAGAAGGAGTTCTGGGATTGTAAAGACCTGAGCTGACAGTGAGCATCTAGAAAGATTCCACGTCCCCCTCGCTCTCTCCTCCAAAGTGAGGCAGTCAGAGCTACGGGGTGATCTGGGCTCTTCCTTGTGTGGGTGAGTAAAAATGAAAAAATTTGCCTAAAGTCCTGATGAGCAATTCCTGGGGACTCCCACCCTTAAGACAGCTTAAGACCCTTGAGTCAACTCAGAAAAATCAGGGCTTTTTTCTGCCGTGGTCTCCAGGTCTCAAAATTGTACAGAAATTGGGGACTTTGTTGAGTTGGGAAATGCTCCTCCCTGGAGATGTGCTTTGCACAGAGGGTGGTGTCTAGGAAATGTTGATCAAATGAGAATAAATGAACAAGCAGGCAGTGTAGAAATTGCCCGCTTCCTCTCAGTTCTTTGAGCCTCAGTTTCCCTTTATGTACAATGAGATAACTGGGCTAGATGATCTTAAAGTCTCTTCACACCATAAACTTTGATTAGGCCATGGCCACATAGACATAAACTCATAGAATTTAGCCCTGGAAATAGTGATGTACTGGTAAATTTTCTTTTTTAAACCCTTCCCATCCATCCTAGAATCAGTACTGTGTATTGGTCTCAAGGCAGAAGAGTGGTAAGGGCTAGGCAATGGGGGTTAAGTGACTTGCCCAGGGTCACACAGCTAGGAAGTTTCTGAGGCCATATTTGAACCCAGGACCTCCCATCTCTAGGCCTGGCTTTCAATCCACTGAGCTACCCAGCTGCCCCCCATGTTGCTAAATGTTTAACCACCAGCTCTCTGTAGGGAGAATGTATAGACACATTTTTTTTTAAACCCTTAACTTCTGTGTATTGGCTCCTAGTTGGAAGAGTGGTAAGGGTGGACAATGGGGGTCAAGTGACTTGCCCAGGGTTGCACAGCTGGGAAGTGTCTGAGGCCGGATTTGAACCCAGGACCTCCTGTGTCTAGGCCTGACTCTCAATCCCCTGAGCTACCCAGCTGCCCCTATAGGCTCATTTTTAAGATTGATCTTATCATCATCATCACTCTCTTAAAACTAGAGCACATAAAATGTATGAAAACACACACGTATGTGTATGTCTATTCCTGATTTAGAGTTTGCCCATTTCTGAGCTATAAGTGCTCTCCCTGGAAATTTAACAAACCTTTATGACATGACTGGCTGGAAAGGACCTTAGAGATCAGCTCACTCAACCATCTCATTTTACAGAGGAGAAAACCGAGGCCCAGGGAGAGGTAAACACTTAGACTCAAGTTATAGTTAGAACGTAGAGTTTAGTCCACTCTCTGTATTTTGCATGTGAAGAAACCAAGGTTCAGAGAAATTCAGACTTTTCTCAGGTATTAAGTAGAAGGGTAGAGGTTTGACACCAGGCAGCTGAGTAGCACCATGCCTTGAGAGCTGGCCCTAGATTCAAATCTGGCCCCTGGCACTTACTAGCTATGTGACCTTGGACAGGTCACTTAGCTCCTATTTCCTCAGTTTCCCCATCTGTAAAACAGATATTATAATAATAGCACCTACCAGCTGTGAGGATCCAATGAGATAATTATAAAGTGTTTAGCAGAGTGCCTGGTACATAGTAAGCTTTATATACACGTTTGCTATAATTTTTAGTTGTCTTTCTGGCACCCACATAGTCTGATTTATTGGGGCTGAGGAGGCCCTCCTTTTCTTGCCCTGACTTTCTTGGACCTGAGAGCACCACAAACCAGGCCACAGCTCCTAACCCCATCAGAAGGGAGTTGCCCCCTCACCCTCTGTGATTCACAGAACCACAGGGCTTGGTGACATCAAACACCCCATTTGGCCCAGCGTCTCTCTCTCCATCTGTCCGTCTCCTCCTGCCCGTCCCCCCACCCAGTGCCATTCTTCTCATTTCCCCGCTTCCAACAATCTCCAAAGGCACCAAACTCAAAGAGTAAATAATTCCCAGCTGGCATTTCTCTAGTGCACAAAGTACCCCATGGAGTGTGTCTCAGTTTAGTCTGCAGGGGCAGCTACTACAGCTATTTTTATTGTGCTTTATTCTTATAGAGGAGGGATCTGGACTACAGAGAGGTGATAGGACTTAGCTCGCTTATGGTGACAAAATTAATACATGTCAGAGGAAGGCTCTGAACCTCATTCTCTCTCCTGACTGCATGGCTTCCATTGTTATCCCTGGATTTAGACAGGTAAAACTTGAATTTGAATGCTGGCTCTGCTGCTGCTACTCCTGTCCAACCCCCTCATTCTGCAAATGGGGAAACTGAGACCTGGGGAGAGGAAGTAACTTGCCCAGAGTCACAGTTATGTAAGAGGGAAAAGGGTTTTTTATTTATTTTGTTAAATGTTTCCCAACTATATCTTTTTTTAAACCCTTGCTTTCTGTCTTGGTAACTTCTAAGAGAGAAGAACAAGGGCTAGGCAATGGGGGATTGAGTGACTTGCCCAGAGTCACCCGGCTAGGAAGTTTCTGAGGCCAGATCTGAACCCAGGATTCTCCTGACTCCAGGTCTGGTGCTTTATCCATTGTGCTATCTAGCTGTCCTCACCCAATTACATTTTAATCGGGTTCGGGCCATTCTCAAGAGTTTTGATGGGTTTTTTAGCCCATTATCCAGGAGTTTGACACCTCTGACTAATTCAGCTCCTTGATTTTTCTTGTTGTTGAGTTGTTTCAGTTGTGTCTGACTCTTTGTGACCCCATTTGGGATTTTCTTGGCAAAGATCCTGGAGTGGTTGGCCATTCCCTTCTCCAACTCATTTTACAGATGAGGAAACTAAGGCAAATTGGGCAAAGTGACTTCATTTTTCAGAGAAAGAAATTAAGGCTAAGAAAGGGGTCATTCTCTGACCTAACCTTTCCTCTAAGGTTCCTGAAATTGGTGCTTACCTATTCCTTTAAAGTAAAGAGGGGCGGTGTGTGGGGTGGAGGGTGAATAGTGGCTCTGGAGTCAGAAGGTCTGGGTTCAAAGCCCCACCTCAGTCATAACACCTTGAGCAAGTCACAAGCTCCCCGGGTCTCAATTTCCCCATCTATAAAATGAGATATGAGGGGATTGAATGAATGGAGTACTCCTTAAGGAGCCTTTCAGCTCTAAATCTATAGGTGGGGAATAAAATACTCCAAATAGGGAGCACCAGGCATAGCTGGGAAGCCAAATGGGGAGCTTTGTCTATCTCTGAGATTGTCCTAGGCCAGCAATAATTGAAAATAATGCCCCCATTCAGACTGTTCTGACTCTTCCCATTTCTGTGTAGCTTTAATGTTTACACAGCACTTACAACAACCTTGTGGGGTAAGTTAGTGTAGGCATTCTGGACTCCATTTTATAGAGGCAGAAACCCAGGATTAGAGAGTTGGCTCATGTGCCAACACTGCACTATCCAGCAAGGACAAGATTCAAACCCGTCTCCTTGTACCAGGCAGAGCCTGGTGCTCTTCCCATTATGCCAGTCTACAGGAGATGGTCCCTTTCACAGGGGCAGCTGATGCCTGGGGTCTAGGAGGAAGGGGCCTGCTTTTAGAGTTCCTTTTCTTTCCCAGACCTCAGTTTCCTCATCTGCAAAATAAAAAGGCTGGGCTCATGGATCTCTAAGGTCCCTCCTCCATCCTTCCATCAATGTTCCTATGAGCCCAAGACTCAGAAAAGGTGGCAGGAAATGAACAAAGAGGAATCAAGTGACTGAGAGCTATTTGAACTGGGAGCAAGTCTGAGCTCATATGTGCACCTTTTCCTTTGAGGAAGAACCTGAAAGACCAACCTAGAAAATGATGGGCTCAGGATCTACTAGACCTGGCTGCTGCTGGGATGGAGGGGACTGAATGGGTTAAGCCAGGAACATTGGTAGCACTCAGGGATGGGGATTCTCTAGACAAATGCACTCCACCCCCTCCCCAATTCCCTGCCTGTTGTTCTATTGATAACATAGCAGCTTGGGGGGAATGGAGTGGAGAGAGAGACAGAGATAAGAGACAGAGACATAGAGAGAGAGGAGAAGGAAGGAGGGAAGAAGAAAAGACAGAAAGAAATACCGAAAGAGGAGAAGGGGAGACAGGAAAGAGAGTGAGAGGAGAGAAGGAAAACCAAGGGAGAGACAGAAAGAGGGGAAAAGAAGGAAGGAGACAGAGAGAAAGACAGACAGAGACAGAGAGACAGAGAGAGATTGAGAGAGATTGAGAGAGAGAGCTAATTTGGAGAAAAAGGACTCAAGTTCAAATCCCAACTAGGTGGCAAAGTGGATAAAGACAGGAAGACCTGAGTTCAAATCCAGCCTTAGACACTTGCTGGGTATATGATCCTGAATGAATTATGTCACCACTATTTCCATTTCTTCAACTGTAAAAGATGGGGATAACAGCAGCTACCTCACAGTTATTGCAGGATTCCAAAGACATAATATTTGTAAAAAGAGCTTAGCAAAAGACCCAGCACATAGTAGGCACTTCAAAAATGCTTGTTTCTTCCTCTTCCTTCCCAATACTCTATGACCTGGGGCAAATTGAGTAATCACTTGAGGCCTCAGTTTCCCCATTTGTAAACGGAAAGATTTAGATGAGGATAAACTCTGAGATGCCTGCTAGCTCTCCAGTTATGATCTCAAGGCTATGAAGAAATAGAGGCCCCAGAGTTTGGTGACTGATCATAGAATCCAAGCTTTTTCTGATGTGGAAGGGACTGCAGAGACCGTCTAATTCAAACTCCTCATTTGATAGATAAAGAGATTGAGACTGAGATTTAGAGACTTGCCTAGGAAATAGCTAGCATTTATGGGGTTACTTATCATGCTAAGAACTTTACAACCACTGCTTCATTTGATCCTCACAACAACCTTGGGAGTTAACAGTTATGATCATTCCCATTTTATAGATGAGGAAATTGAGGTCAAGTGATTTGCTCAGGATCTCACGGAGAAAAAGTCTGAGGCCAGACATGAACCCGGGTCTTCCCAGTTTCAAGCCATGTTTGCTAGTCATCAGCGATCAAAGTCTGCTTAGGAAATGACTTTCTGTCTGTGGAATCTTTAGGCATCAGTAGGAACCACCAGGGAGTCACTGGAGGGGCATAAGGATGTTCTGAGACCTTAAAAATCACACCCCTCACCCAGTCTGTCCAGGGTGGATCCTTAGATCATGGGCAGTGGGCTTTGCCTCTTCTATATTGGGATTCAGGGGAGGGGCCTTGCCTGGAGGGAAATGCTGCCCTCAGACAGTTTGTAAATTGTAGCCAGAAATATTGGCGGGGCTTCTTTCTTTTTCTCTTCCTCTAGGGAGGGAAGAATGGATTATTTGTAATCAGAGCTGCATTGGGGACCACTGAATAAACTGCTGACAAAGCCCCTCTTGAGTAGCAGAGTAATCACTGCCTGCTGCAAGGCGGGTGTCCCCCTCCAGGCCAAGCATGGGGAGGGTGACAGGAAGAGATGGTATTGGAGCCTGGTGCCTAGGCCCCAAGGCAGTGATGGCACTGATCGGCTGGCTTGGCTTGACTTGGCCTTGTTGGGGCCAGCTCTGGGTGGCTTATGGGAGCAGGTTCCTACAGGAAACAAGATGATTTTCCTAAGGCCAGCAACCCTCCTACAACCATCATTGTCTGGGAAGCTGCCAGAGGTAGGGAAGAGACCCTGGGGCACAAGTATGGTCAGGGTGAAGGCTTTGGAGCAGGTCAAGGAGGTACTCCCAGAAAGCTTTTGGAATTGGGAGATCATTTTGGAACCTCCCTCCCTTCCTTCCTTCCTTCCTTCCTTTCTTCCTTCCTTCCTTCCTTCCTTCCTTCCTTCCTTCCTTCCTTCCTTTCTTTCTTTCTTTCTTTCTTTCTTTCTTTCTTTCTTTCTTTCTTTCTTTCTTTCTTTTCTTAGTCAAAGTTTCCATGTAGGAAACCCCTGGTAAAGAACTTCCCCTACCTATGTAGAGCAACACATTTTCTGCAATCATAATATTTAATCACTCCATCTTCCCTTTGCATTATTACTTAATCTTCATCTTTACTGGAATTTCCATTTCCTCCATTCCTCACTTCGGTCTCAGTGGCCATCACCACTCAACTGATTATAGTCTCCTTTCTTCCCTTTCTCCAATCCTTAATGAACCAGCTCAACTTTATCCTATCTTTCCTTGATTCCCTTGCCCCCTTATCCTATTCATGATCATGCCTTGTCAAACTCCAGCCCTGGTTTACTCCCTCTATGTGCCTCTTTTACTTCTGTTCAAGTGCTGCTGAGTAGAGCTGGAAGAAATCTGGCCCCCTGCAAATTTAAGTTATCTAATCTCAACTGGGCTCTCACTGCTGCAAGGCACACATTTTATTCCTCCCTAAATAATTCATTGTCTCACTCTCCTTTGCAGCTATTCTATATCTTTTCTCACATCTTTCTGGGCAACCAACCTCTTTTCTCACTCTCTCACTTGAGGATCTTGCCTCATATTTTACTGAAAAAAAAATTAATACCATTTATTTGCTATGAGCTCATTTCCTCCCCCCCTTCTTATCTCATATTCATATAGCTTCCTTTAATATCTCCTTTTACACTTTGGTTTCAGATGAAAAAGTGTCCTTCCCCTTGAAAAGCAATCCATTTATGTGTACCCTTGATCCCATTCCATTCTGACTTCTCTAATAGATTTTCCCCATTATCATTCCCATGCTCTTACTTTCAATCTCTTCCTCTCTACTAGATCCTCCACTGAGGCTTGCAAACGTGCCTATGTCTCCCTTATCCCTAAGAAGTCTTCACTTGATCCTATCATTTCTGCTGGATGTTGTCTTATATCTTTTCTCTCCTTTGTGGCTAAACTCAAGAAAGTCCTATGCAACTGAAACTGCTGCTTCACTTCCTCTTACTCTCTTCTAGAACCTGTGCAATCTGGCTTCCAATCTTATTCAACTCAACTGAAATGACAATTATCTATTTATTACTAAATCTAATAACCTTTTATAAAAGATCCTTATCCTCTTTGACCTCCCTCTAGACCAGGGGTCGGCAACCTTTTTGGCAGTGAGAGCCATAAATGCCACATTTTTTAAAATGTAATTTCGTGAGAGCCTTACAGTGCTCACAGTGCACGTTCCTGTAACAGTGCGTGCTCCTGTAACAGAGCCTGAAAAAAAATCGACTTTATGGCTCCTGCAGAAAGAGCCATACGTTGCCAACCCCTGCTCTAGACTGTAGGTTATTCTTCCTTCCTAGACACTTTCTCCTCTCAAGGTTTTTGTGACACTGATCTCTTTTATTTGTCCAACTGTTTCTTAGTTTCCTTTGCTGGTTTTTCATCCATGTCACATCAAATAGCCATGGGTGTCCCCAGGAGTGTGGTACAGCCAGCTCAAATTGGCTCCAGAGGGCCAATTACTAAAGTTTCAGTGTGAGTATTTATATGTCAGAAATGAGAAAATGTTACAAACCAGGTCTTGATTTATTATTTTATTTGTTATCTAGATTTAAGAAATTAGTAATAGAGCAGATTAAACTTAAAATTGTGTCATGAATACATTTTTTGGGTAGGCAGAAAGAGCTAGTTAAAACATTTACCAACACACAACTGGAGTCTCCAAAGGCTTTCTCTTAGGCTCCTTTCTCTTTTCTTTTTATATTGTCTCATTTGTGATCATATCAGGTCTCACAGGTTCAATAATCATCTCTATGTAGATGATTTCTGCATCTATATATGTAGTACAAGTCTCTCTCCTGTCTAATCACATCTCTGACTGCCTCTTAGTCATCTTGAACTAAATATTCAATAGGCATCTCAGACTCAACATGTCTAAAACAGAACCCAATATTTCCCCCACAAACTTTCTTCTCTTCCTAACTTCCTTATTACTATTAAGGGTATCCCCCCATCCTTCTAATTACCCAGGCCAGAAACTCAAGTGTTATCCTCTATTCTTTACTCTCATTCATCCTACACATTCAATCTACTACCAAATCGTATAATTTTTACTTTCAAAATATCACTTATATCTATATCTCCTCTTATGAAAGGCCTGATTCAGAGCGTAATCACCTCTCCCCAAGATTATGACAATAGCTTTTTGGTTGATCTCCTTTCTCTTCAAATCTCTCTCCATTCCAGTTTATTTTCTAAGAATGAGGTCATGGTCAAAGAGAATAACCTTTGAACCACAAATGACAGAGCAACAATGGTGAGCATGTAATTTTAAAAAAAGTACTATTATCATTGAAAAACTACACTTCCATATTGGTCACTGTTGTAAGTGCACACTCATACATAAAACATCAAAAGAAAATCATAAATACATTGATGTGAAAGATAGTATGTCTTGTTCTGCACCCATTCAACTCCAACAATTCTTTCTCTGGAGGTGGATAGCACTTCCTGTCTTAAGTCTTTCAGGATTGTTCCAAATCAATGCATTGCTGACAGTAGTCAATTTTTCAGTTGATCATCATACAATATGGCTGTTACTATATACACTGCTCTCCTGGTTCAGCTTATTTTGCTCTGCATCAATTCCTGCAGATCTTT
>NC_058132.1:72984801-73036140 GCF_016433145.1 Gracilinanus agilis
GAGAGAGAGAGAGAGAGAGAGAGAGAGAGAGAGAGAGAGATAGAGAGATAGAGAGAGAGAGAGAGAGAGAGAGAGAGAGAGAGAGAGAGAGAGAGAGAGAGAGAGAAACAAAACAGTCTTTTCTCCCACAGTCCAATTAGCCTGCTTGCTTTTCTCTGTATGTGACATTCCATCTCATCTCTGGGCTCTTCTGGATCAGCTGACCAGGATCCCTAGAAGGCACACTTCACTTCACTTCTGCTTGCCTCATTCCCTAGTTTCCTTCACAGTTCAGCTCAGGGATCTCTTCTTATAGGAGGCGTAGCCTCATGCCCAACCTTATGCCTAGATAATTACTATCTACTTTGTATAGTTTATATTTGCTTTCTTGTGCACAAGTTGTTTACCTCCAAAAGAATATAAACTCCCTGAAGGCAGGGACAATTTCTTTTTTTTTTTTTTTTTTTTTTTTTTTTTTTAATCTTTTCTTTCGAGTAAAGTGTCTGGTGCACAGCAGGTACTTGTTGGATGAATAAATGGATGGATGGATGGACAAATGGATGGATGGACAAACGGATGGATGGATGCATGGATGGACGGATGGATAGATGGATAGATGAATAGTCAGAGGCAGGCTGAGTTTGGGGAATCAGTGCCCATGCATGTGGCTGCCCCAAATTTATTGTCAAATTAAAATTCATGCAGACTCGAGAATTTAGAACTGAACTAGAAAGGCTCTTAGAGACTATTCCAACTCCCTCATTTTCCAGAAGAGACTGAGGCCCAGGGAGGGGGAGTTACTTGTCCAAGGTCACACAGCTAATAAGTGGCAGAGATGGTTCCAGAACCCATATTTTCTGACTCTTGGTCCAGCCCTCCCCAATTGCTTTGCAAATCCAGCATCTCTAGCTGCCATTCTCTACGTCCAAATTACCAGGCACTGCAGCTGGAAGCATAATTAAGGATAATTTCCTGAACAGGAGCGTGAGCATCCCCCTCTTTCCACCCTCCCTTCACACACCCCACCCTGCCACCCCAACCACTGAGCAAGCTAGAATGATTCTCAGCAGTAGTCATATGGAGAGCAGGACCATTCAGGGCTGGACACAAACAGGGTGATTCTGGGATAGGCAAGACTCACTTTCTTTTTGGTCCCCACTTGGCTGTGGCATGCTGCATGGGGTCACAGCCCAGGAGGACTTTAAAGACAAAGGAAACTGGCCAGTTCAAGGAATTTGTGGAGAAGCAGGGAGAGGCAGGATAAAGGCAATGAGTTAAATTTCAGATGGCAGCATGCCATCCATGAGAAATATTCTGTAGATCAGTGGTGTCAAACTCAACTAGAAATGGGGGCCACTAAATGATATACAGTATCTCAGCTGGCCATACATTGGGCTTTTTAAGTCATTTTTTAGTCTTGTCCCTCTCTTCACAATCCGTTTTGGAGTTTCCTTGGCAAAGATACTGGAGTAGTTTGTTATTTCTTCAACTCACTTTACAGATGAGGAAACAAAGGCAAACAAGGTCAAGTGATTTGCCCAGGGTGACGTGAATATCTGAGGCCAGATTTGAATTAAAGTGTGACTCTAGGCTTGGCTCTCTATCCACTGCACCACCTCCCTGCCCACATATTAATATAATTTTAAAATATAATATTATCTGATTTTTATTATCCTTTTATTTATTTTCTTCACTATTTCCCAATTGTATTTTAAGCAGGCTCAGGCCACAGTGGAGAGGGTTGTGGGCCAAATGTGAGTGTTTGATACCTCTGCTATAGTAACCAAAAACTCAGAACAAGAGGCTGGAGTTAAAAGGGGAATGACAGTCAAGATAAAAAAAAAAAATCTTGGCACATTGGGAAGCTAGGATAAAACAAAATCAGTCATTTAACAAGTATTTTTTTTTCCTTTCATTTAAAAAAAATTTTACCTTCTGTCTTAGAACTGATATTAAATATCAGTTCCAAGGTAGAAGCACAGTAAGGGCTAGGCAATGGGGGTTAAGTGACTTGCCCAGGACCACACAAATAGAAACTGTCTGAGGCCAGATTTGAACCCAGACCTACCACCTCTAGACCTGGTTCACAATCCACCCAGCTACCCCCAGAGCTCATATTTTAATGTGGGAGACAACATTCAAATATCAAGAGGAAATTTAGCAGAGATGAACATAAAGTCTTTTTTTTTTAAACCCTTACCTTCCGTCTTGGAGTCAATACTGTGTATTGGTTCCAAGGCAGAAGAGTGGTAAGAGTAGGCAATGGGGGTCAAGTGACTTGCCCAGGGTCACATGGCTAGGAAGTGTCTGAGGCCAGATTTGAACCCAGGACCTCCCATCTCTAGGCCTGGCTCTCAATCCACTGAGCCACCCAGCTGCCCCCCATAAAGTCTTACACTACTGACATTCAGCTTTTTAGCGTCACCGGCACTAATGGAGGAGGCGTGACTAGAAAACAAGTATAATTCATGTAAAAAAGATCTGGGTGTCTTTGTGGACCACCAGATCATGATTCTTATCTCTATCTTTGCACTAGCTGTCCCTCATGCATAGAATGATTTTTTCCCCTCACGTTTATCTCTTAGAATCCTAGGGGAAACGCCTCTTAATTTAGGGCAGCTAGGTGGCTCAGTGGTTTGAGAGCCAGACCTGAAGACGAGAGCTCCTGCGTTCAAATTTGACTTCAGACACTTCCTAGCCGTGTGACCCTGGGCAAGTCACTTAACCCCAAATACTTTACTGCTCTTTCTGCCTTAGAATTGATATATAATATGGATTCTAGGACAAAAGATAAGGGTTGTTTTTTTAAGCTCCTGACTTTCCATTCATTTATCTACTTTGTATCCATTCACATTCAAACTCCCTATTGCCTAGAGAATTAAATCCAGGATCCTTCCTTTGACACTGGAAGACCTCTAGAATGTGGCTCTTCCCTCCTTTTTTTTTTTTTAATTTTTTTTTAAACCCTTGTACTTCAGTGTATTGTCTCATAGGTGGAAGATTGGTAAGGGTGGGCAATGGGGGTCAAGTGACTTGCCCAGGGTCACACAGCTGGGAAGTGTCTGAGGCTGGATTTGAACCTAGGACCTCCTGTCTCTAGGCCTGACTCTCACTCCACTGAGCTACCCAGCTGCCTCTTCCCTCCTTTTGAAGTCTTATTTCACACATGTCCTTTTCTCTGCAGTGCCAGCCAGACTAGACTATTAGATGTTCCCAGATCTTGTCCTGGACTCTCCCATCTGTGTTTGGAGCGTTCCTTCTCATTCTTACCTTTTGAAATCCTTCAGATCTCAGGTTCGCTTTCTCTGATTTAGAGTTACTCCTCTGGGTGACCTTGGGAAAGTTCCCTGTCCCTCAGTTTCCTCATCTGTTAAAGAAGGAGGAGTTTGACATCCCTTCTTATTCTAGACCTGGGATTCTCCTAGCAGAAAATAATCCCTCCTCATCTCCCCAGATCTGCTTGGAGCACTTGGTCTATATCTCTCCTTTGCTCCCATGACTCCAACCCTTGGATCGGGTTATTTGTACACCTGTGGCATTCCCTCTGTCCTCAATAGATTGTGATCTCCTTGAGGGCAGGGACTTTTTTTTTTTTTTTTTTTTTTTGCCCTGAATCCCAGCACAAGCCTTTGCCCACACAAAGTATTCAAAAGGTGCTCAGTGAGTAGAAATGGAATAGAGTAGAGCCTGGATCCATTGCTTGAAGGAGAGAATATAGAAGAGGCTAAAAAGGAAGCCAAAGACTGAATCTCAGATAAAGAGATTTGGTAAAGGTAAAGTTAAAATAATGGTAAAAGAGAGGGAAGCAGAGACAGTCTGGGGTGATGGGGGGAGAGGCAAGAGAAGACCAGAAGCCCATGTGGGGAAAAGCATTAAGGAGAAAGAGATCAATAGTTCAGAAAGAGTGGAGCAACCAAAGTGAAGAGTCGGGAGAATGTTTTTTTGTTTTGTTTTTAAACCCTTACCTTCTGTCTTAGAATCAATACTAAGTATAGGGTCCAAGGCAGAAGAGTGGTAAAAATGGAAGGTTAGGTGACTTACCCAGGGTCACACAGCTAGGAAGTGTCTGAGGGCAGATTTGAACCCAAGACACCTCCCATCTCTAGGTTTGGCTCTCTCTATCCACTGAGCCACCTTGCTGTTCTGGGATGGTATTATAGGAGGTGGCCAGGAGACCACTGGTAGCTTCAGCACAGGTCCTAAGAGGCAAAAAGAATGGAAACCATAGTTGTAGTAAGGGAGAGAATAGATCAGCAGTTCCTTTTTGTGTCCTAGACCCCTGTGACACTAATGAAGCTTCTTAAACCCTGCTCAGAATATGGTTTTTACACACATTAATAAATGACATAAGGGGGCAGCTAGGTGACTCAGTGGATAGAGCCAGGCCTAAAGATGGGGGGTCCTGGGTTCAAATCTGACTTCAGACCCTTCCTAGCTGTATGACCCTGGGCAAGTCACTTAACCCCCATTGCCTAGTCCTTACCTCTCTTCTGCCTTGGAACCAATCCATAGTATTGATTCTAAAACGGAAGGTAAGGGTTTAAAAAAATAATAAAAGATAAATGACATACATTTACATAGATAACCAATGATCTTGAAATATAGTGACTAAAATATTACTCTTAAACTCTATTGAAACTTGACAATTGGAGCAACTGGGTGGCTCGGTGAATTGAGAGCCAGACCTAGAGATGGGAAGTCCTAGGTTCAAATCTGGCCTCAGACACTTCCTGGCTGTGTGACCCTGGGCAAGTCACTTAACCCCTGTTGCCTAGCCCTTACTGCTCTTCTGCCTTGGAACCAAAACACAGTATTGATTCTAAGACAGAAGGTAAGGGTTTTAAAAAAAATTCAACAATACATTGTTTTAAAAAGTCACAGACCCCCTGAAATCTATCCAGATTAAGAACCCTGGAGGAGGTGGCTTACAGTGGCATCCAGGGACATCTGCAGAACCAAGAGGTAAACCCAGGAAATATAGATCCCCAGACCAAGGCTGTTAATGTTACTAATATGCATATGATTATATAATCTATATTCACGAGATAGCCTAATGGAGAGAGCACTGGACCTGGAGACAGGAAGACCCCCAGTTCAAACTGCGTGATCCTGGGCAAGTCACTTCATACTTAGTGCCTTGGCGGGTGACCCTCTGTCTGCTTTACTTTTCTCATCTGTAAAATGGAGATCAGAAGAGCCCCTCCTTCCCACAGGGCTGAAACGTGGGGCTTAACCGAGACATGTTTGCAAAGCTTCCAGCCACTCTAGGAATGCCAGCTCCTTCGCTTCTTGGCCGCACTGGCATCTGGTTCCACCGAGCTCAGGTAGAAGCCGCCCTGCTCCCAGTGGCCCTCCTGCTATCGTTGGGGGCCAGGGTCCCCCGCCAGGAAAGGGGAGTAGCTCGGGGAGGCTTCTCAGCAGAGCAGGCTTCCATGAACATTTCTAAATGCTGATACTTTGAGATGTTTTGTGGTTGTGGAAAAAAAAAATCTTTAAAAAGGTTTTTGGCTTTGAAAAAGATGACCTCATTCCTTCTTATTGACATAGCATCGTTTGTTTACACGGTCCCTTAAAAATAGCTGAAGTGTGCCAAGCGAAGAATGCTTCCTGTCATCCCCAGCCCCGCCATCTGCACACCTACTGTGCAGATGGAAGCACCCTCCGAGCTAGCAGTGGGCTGGCCTCGTTCCTGCAAAGAGATAAAGAACAGAAAGGGCCGGGGACGAGGCCCCTCGCTTCACAGCATGGCTTTTTAGGACTCCTCGGCAGGCTGCAGGTTACAGTGGGGTGAGGGCTGTTTGTGGAGTCAGGATGGCTGGAGTTCCAAAAAGTACCCTTAGCGGAGTGACCATAGTCAAGCCCTTTAAGCGCTGCCGGCCTCAGTTTCCCCATCTATAACACGGGGATGATAAATTGGTGGGGATCAAATTAGATCATAATCGTAGAGCATTTAGCACAGTGTCTGGCATAGAATAAGTGCTTAATCAATGTTAGTTATTATTTTTATTATTTTAAACCCAAACCTTCTCTTAGAATCAATACTAAGTATCGGTTCCAAGGCAGAAGAGTATTGAGGGCTAGACAGTTGGGGTTAAATGAATTGGCCAGGGTCACATAACTAGGAAGTGACTGAGGCTAGATTTGAACCTAGGACCTCCCATATCCAAGCCTGGCTCTTTATTCACTGAGTTTCCTAGCTGCCCCGTTAATTATTATTCAATTGAAGCAGAGGGGTCAATGCACAGTGGTGCAATCACTGGTATGGTTCCCGCCTTCCCCCTCAAAAATGGAGGTAAAAATACCCATTTCCTTACCTTCCAAGGTTATCGTGGGCTTCCAGTAAGACAATCTATGCAAACCTTAAAGTCCATATAAAGGTCAGCACTTGTTGGTAATGATGGCGGAACCCAGGTCTCCTGCCTCCCAAGCGGGGGACTCATTTCGCTTGCACCCCGCTTACCATCACACCATTCCTCCCGACTTCATGCCTCTAAGCTTTGGAATTGGCCTCAGAGTCACATCACGGGTGGGCATGAAGATTCCTCAGATTCCTTGTGGGAGAGTGGCATGTGGGAGGAGGTAGGGCTGTGTGTGGTCAGAAGATTGTACGTTTAGACATGGGCCCTCGAGTCCAACTCCTTTATTTTATGGATGAGGAAACTGACTCTCAGAGAGGTTAAATGAATTGCCCAATGTTACATAGCACTATTTGTCTAAGGTGGGATCCTGGGCCCATTATTCTATCTACTAAGCCACCTGACTTGTTCCAAAAGTTTCTTAGGGGGCAGCTGGGTGGCTCAGGCCTAGGGACGGGAGGTCTTGCGTTCAGATCTGGCCTCAGACGCTTCCTAACTATGTGACCCTGGGTAAGTCCCTTAACTGCCATTGCCTAGTCCTTACCGCTCTTCTGCCTTAGAACCGATATGTAGTATTAATTCTAAGACAGAAGGTAAAGGGTTCTAAAAATAATAATAATTTTGAATCTTGGAGGCTCCGTTAGACCCTCTGGCATTTCCACCATCCAAATAAGTCCTTGCTTCTTAGCTCCAGAGTTGAAGGCCGCTCCTTGATGAGACGGTGTGGATAGATGCCCTGAGCTGGGGCTAGTACCTACCTGCCTGCTGCTAGCTCACTCCTGCTGCTCACCTGTGGGCTATGGGAATGTTGGGTGGAGCAAAGCCCTTCACAGAGGTGAGTTGTTTCACACCTGGGATCTGGGTTCCTATCCACAGGGCAGGGTCTTTGGAAGCAGAGCTAGGAGGGACTTCTGAGGTCATCTAATCTAACCCTTCGTTTTTTCTTTCTTTCTTTCTTTCTTTCTTTCTTTCTTTCTTTCTTTCTTTCTCTTTCTTCCTTCCTTCCTTCCTTCTTTCCTCCCTTCCTTCCTCCCTTCCTCCCTCCCTTACTGCTCTTCTGCCTTGGAACCAATACATAGTACTGATTCTAAGATGGTATGGTAATCAATACTAAGGATTGTTTGCAAGGCAGAAGAGTAGTTAAGGGGTAGGCAAAGGGGTCAAGTGACTTGCTCAGAGTCACACAACTAGGAAGTGTCTGAGGCCAGATTTGAACCCTGGACACCTTCCCTTCTCCCAGCCTGACTCTCTCTCCACTGAGCTACCTAGCTCCCCCAAATCCTTCATTTTCTTTTTCTTTTGTTTTTTTGAAGCACTTAACTTCTATCTTAAAATTGATTGGTTCTAAGGCAGAAGAGCAGTAAGGGTGAGGCAAAGGAGGTCAAGTGATTTGTCCGGGGTCACACAGCTAGGAAGTATTTGAGGACAGGTTTGAACCCAGGACCTCCCATCTCTGGTCTTGGTTCTCTATCCACTGAGCCCTCTGGCTGCCCTAACCCTTCATTTTCTTATGAAAGAAACTGAGCCTCAGAGAGTATAAGCAGCTAATTTAGGGACATGAAGCTCCCTTCGTATCATCTTGTCCAGAGGCATCAAACTCAGAGCCAGCTGGCAAAATTAAAGAAGTGTGGCTCAAATAAAATTGGGAAATATTTAACAAATTAAATAAATATGTAATACCACTCTGTTATCATTCAATCGTTTCAGCTGTGTCCAACTCTGTGCCTCCCTTTGAAATTTTCTTGGCAGAGATACTAGAGTGGTTTGCTATTTCCTCCTCCAGCTCATTTTACAGATGAGGAAAATGAGGCAAACAGCATTAAGTGATTTGCCCAGGGTCACACAACTACTAAGTGTCTGAGGCTGGACTTAAAACTAAATTCTTCCTGACTCTTCACTGGTTACTCTATTCACTGAGCCACCTAGCTGCCAGAGATTAAAATGTGATTGAGAAATATTTAACAAAATAAATAAATATTCAGTTCCACATAGAAGATGCTAATTTGTGGTTTTCTAAGTCAATACATAGTCCATAGGGATCTAGAGTCATTTGAGTTTGATATAACTGATCTAATCCATCGATCCTGTGGCTAAATTGATTAATTTTGTCTAACTCTTCATGATCCCATTTGGAGTTTTCTTGGCAAAGATACTGGAATGATTTGCTACTCCCTTCTTCAGCTCATTTTACAGATGAAGAAACCAAGGCAAACAAGGTTAAGTGATTTGCCCAAGGTCACACAGCTAGAAAGTGTCTTGAAGCCAGATTTGAACTCAGAAAGATGAGTCTTCCTAACTCCAAGCCAAGTGCTCTATAGCGCCACCTAACTGCCCATACGTTCACAGAAACTGCCAAAATTTAAGTAAGTTCACTTATAACATTCCCCTTAGTTCTTAGTGTAAGAATCCTGACCACCTCCCCCAGTTAAATTAGTCCAATGTGACCTATTCTTTTTTCCTTCCTTCCTCTTTTTTAAACCTCATCTTCTGTCTTAGAATCAATAATTAGTAAAGGCAGAAGAGCAGTAAGAGCTAGGTAATGGGGTTAAGTGACTTGTTCAGGGTCACAGAACTAGGAAATATCTGAGGCTAGATTTGAACCCAGATCCTCCCACCTCTGGTCCATGGCTCTCTATCCAGCCACAGAGTTGCCTCCTAACATGACCTATTTTTTTTTTATCCTTATTTTTCCTTTTAGTATCAATCTTGTATATTGATGCCAAGGCAGAAGAGTGGTAAGGGTTAGGCAATTGGGGTTAAGTGACTTGCCCAGGGTCACACAGCTGGGAAGTGTAGTCACCTGGCTGCCCTCATGTGACCTATTCTTGATGAAACCATGCTATGTTTTGCGTGAGGTAAGGAGTATAATTGCCGTCATTCCTAATTTACAGAAAAGAAACTATACCTCAAGAGGTTAAATGACTTGGCTAGTCACTGAAGAAGACAAAAGCAGTTAGGCCTTGAATGAAGGTCTCTTGATTCGAGCTGTCTTTTTCTTGTATCATCCTTTCCTCCTTAAAAGAGAGGGTCCTTGGGAAAGGAATGCTAACCCATTCTGACTGGTCTTTGGGGTTTAGCCTGCCAGAGGCACATCCTCTCTGGAGCTCTCTCAGGCCCCCCAGGCAACTGGTCTAAGGTCTCTCTGTATGGGGGAGACAGCTTTTGCCTAACTCCTCTGGCCTTCAAGCTGGAGCACTGTGGGATGGGCATGTCCCAGCAGGAGAGGGAGTTCCAGCCTCTGGTCTGGCAAGGCTAACCTCCCACCAGGTGTTGCCACATGACTGCACTTCATCTCCTTTCCTTCTTCCTTCCCTCCTTCTTTTCTCAAGAGGAGAGAGAGTAAAGAGGAGGGGAGGCGGCAGGGGAGAGGGGAGGAGAGGAGAGCAGAGGAGGGGACTGGAAAAGAAAGGAAGAGAGAGGAGGGGAGGAGAGGAGGAGAAGAGAGGAAAGGGGGAGGGGAGAAGTAGGGGGAGGGGAAGGGAGTAGGGAAAGGGGGTGAGACCGGGGCAGAGCGTCAGTGCGGACGCCTCCACCGGACTACAGGAACGTGAAATAAATACTAAGCCGGCGTCCAGCACTGTGCCCCGGAGCAGATCCTAGCACATGGCAGCACACGGTCCTTTTGCAGCTTAACCCAACGTTTCCCCGGCGCCTCCTGGTAGAGCGGTTCCCAGGCACTAGCCGGGAGAGATCCAGCCGCGCTCCCGCCCTGACCCTGTTCTCATGTGCTCCCCTTGGCCAGCCCCGGTGCCGCTCTTGCCAGCACCAGACTGGCCAGTCCAGCTCAGCCAATGTCCTCAGCCAGCTGGAGAGTAACTGCAGCGTACTGGAAGGAGCCCCGGGCTGGGAGTCAGGACACCTGGGTTCTAAACCTGGCTCTGCCTCTGGGGAAATTCCTTCCCTTCTCCGAGCCTCAGTTTCTACCTCTGTAAACCCAGGGAGCTGACGGAGGCCCATTCCGGGTTTGATTCCTGCCTCGGGCTTTGTGACGCTGGGCACGTTACAACCTTTGTCTCCTCCTGGCAGCTCTCCGGTCTCTAAGATGTGGTTCAGGTGCTTATCTGCTTTGGAAGGTGTGTCCTCCCCGGGAAGCTCCAGGCGCTCGTGCAATCCCATCGCGACTCCCAGAGAAGCGAGCGCCCTCCGCTCTTTTTCTGTGGCGTTGGAGCCGGGGGGCGGAAGGACCTGGGGACTCGAGGGGCAGCCGCTATCGGCACTTGTTTGGGAGGCCGCAGAGCGGCTTTCAGACCTAGCCGGCTCTGTCCCTAGCTTGCTCTGTGATCTTGGGCAAAACACTTGTCCCCTCTGTGTCAGGGTTTCTTCTGTAAAACAGATAACAATAAATGGAGCCAACAGCCCCTGCTCTAGCTCCCTCCCTGGGCTAGAGTTAAGAAGGCAGTGTGAGCATCTTACAGCTCTTCGGGTCTCTCCACTGTGGTCATTGTTTCCTTGGCGACCCGTGAGATTCCTTTTTTTTTTTTTTTTTTTTTAACCCTTACCTCTGTCTTGGAAGTTCTGCCATGTATTAGCTCCAAGGCAGAAGAGTGGTAAGGACATGGCAGTGGGGGTTAAGTGACTTGCCCAGGGTCACACAGCCAGGAGGTGCATGAGGTCAAATTTGACCTCCGGTCTCTGGCTCTGGCTCTTGGTCCACTGAGCCACCCAGCGACCCAGCCCATTGTTTTTTAAGGCTGCCCTTTCCTGTCCCCATCCTCGGAGGGCTCCAGGTCTACATAACAGTCTTTGTTGATGAGAGGCTGCAGCTGGTCCCCATGCCCACATCCAATCACCCTCCAAAGAGCTCGCTTTCGTGGTTCATTAAGGACCCTGGCTGTTGAGAGCTGAGTTAAGCACTCTGTGTTATCAATTGCATAGCATAATTCCCCAGAAATACCACTGGATTTTGGAGCTCTGGGTTCAAATCCTGCCATCTTACACTTACTAGCAGTGACCTTTTATTCATTTGTTTTTTAAACCCTTCCTTTCTTTCTTAGTAACAACTCTAGGACAGAAGGGTAAAGGTTAGACAAACAGGGTTAAATGACTTGGCCAAGGTCACACAGTTAGAAAGTATTTAAGGTCAAATTTGAACCTAGGACCCCCTGACCCCAGATCTAGTGCTCTAATCACTGTGCTATCTAGCTGCCCCAGCGGTTGCCCTTTTAAAGCCATCCACAAATCAAATTGGCCTCTTCCTTCCTTTCCAGGCTTACCCTGCTGCTCCACATTCCCTAGGACTGGGCAACACCAGCCTTCTTAAACAGTTCTCCATCTTTGCACTCTGGGCTTTTCCTCTGGCTCTCTCCCTCATCCCTCCCTCTTAGCTTCCCCTTTAAGATTCAGCTCAAATTCCCCCTTCTCTGAACACCTCCCAGTCTTGCCTTCCCCCACTGCTAGTTCCCTCCTACTGAGATTACTTCCCAATGATCCTGTATTTTTACCTTGTTATTTGCATGTTGTCTCCTTCACTAGGTTGTCAGGGCAGCTTGGGGCACCCAGATTGCTGGGCCTGGGAGAAGCAAGGCCTAGAGATGGGAGATCATGGGTTCAAATCTGGCCTCAGACACTTCCTAGCTTTGTGACCTTGGGCAAGTCACTTAACCCCAGTTGCCTAGCCCTTACTAACTGCTCTTCTGCCTTGGAACCAATACATAGTATTGATTCTAAGATTCTAAGGTGGAAGATAAGTGTTTAAAAAATTAATTTTAAAAATGTCAGATAGCTCATAAGTGGCAGAGCCAGGATTTGAACATGGGAGTCCTGATGCCCAGCCTGGGCTAGAGACAGCAGGATGCTGTCACAAGGCAGCCACTTCACTTTGCTTTTGCCCTAAACTTCAGATATGGAGTATTTATTGTGGAAGAAATGCCACCCCCTCGTTGTTCTTCCCTGCTCCCACTAAACGATGTGAGGCTGAGCAAGTAGGTGGAAAATTCTCTGGCTCTAGAGTCAATAGACCTGGGTTCGAAATTCATCTCTGATGCTTACTACCCCTGTAACTTTGGACAAGTCACTTAACTTCCCCAGGACTCAGTTTCCTTATCTGTAAAATGAAGAAGATGGACTAGACGGCTTCTGGGAGCTTCTCTAGCCTTAGACATGGCATCCTATGTCATGTCCTGTGCAGTGTTCCTTGCTTATGACTATGGGTGGTGGTGTCAGTGTTTATCAAGTCCAATTAGAAATGTTCTCCGTTTCTTAGGCAGATCATGCCTCGGTGGGTGTCCTAGGATCTGACTTCATTTTGCCCATCATGATGAAAAAATCTTCACCCCAAGCCACTGCACAGAGTTTTGAGGAAGAGAAAGAGGAATTGAGTGGGAACTTAGCTGGCCAGGAATTGTGGGCAAAGGAATCATCTAGTCTCTATACCTCTAAGGATGGGGCACTCCTCACCTGACAGAAAGTACAGCCTGGGGGCATCTAGGTGGTTCAGTGGATAGAGAACCAGGCCTGCAGCTGGTAGATCCTGGGTTCAAATCCAGCCTTAGGCACTCCTTAGCTGTGGGACCCTAGGAAAGTCGCTTCACCCAGTTGGCCTCAGTTTCCTCCTCTGTAAAAAATGAGCTGGAGAAGGAAATGGCAAACTGCTCCAGTATTTCTGCCAAGAAAAACCCAAATAGGGTCACAAAGACTTGGACATGGCTGAAAAAATGACACAAAGTGCCAAAACAAAGGTTTTCTATTTGATTCCGGAGGTGACACAGACCCACTGGAGTTGATTGAGTAGGAGTGCCACATGGTCAGCTTGACAGCTGAGTGGAGGAAGGACTGGAGTGGGGCTAGACGTGAGGTTGGAGGCCAGCTTGGGCCTTCTGTGACAATAGCTCCCCTACTGCCTCCCCCAGGCAGCTGGATGGTGGTCATGACTGGAGTTTTCTAGCACTATTTGACCGCCCCAGGTGGGGAGGAGGAGGTTGGGGAGGGATTCTGGAGCAGCACAAACCCCGAGGGCCCAGCACAGTGCTTTGCCTTCTACACGGTGGTTGGATATGACCTTCTACTAGCAATACAGACAGCGGCTAACAGCCCGAGGTGTGCATACCTAGAACAACAAGAAGGGAGAGAACTCTGAGCAAGTTAGGTTCAATTCAACAATCCCTTCGTGAGTGCCAGGCATGGTTCCAGCATGGTACCCACGAAGGGATCTGTAGCTTTCATTGGTATAAATTTCAGTCATTTTCATTTCCTGTCTGACTCTTCAGGACTCCATTTGGGCTTTTCTTGGCAAATATACCGGAGTGGTTTGCCATTTCTTTCTCCAATTCATTTACAGATGAGGAAACTGAGGCAAAAAGGATTATGTGACTTGCCCAGGGTCTTGCCTAGGATCACATAACAAATAAGTATCTGAGGCTGGGTTTGAACTCAGGAAGAAATGTTGTTCTGACCCCAAGTTTAGCACTCTATCCACCAAGCCACTCCAAAGAACCCAGAGGTACCATTTAAATTCAACTTCTAGTTTACAAATGGGGAAACTGAGGCCCCAAAGGGAGGAAGAGACTTGGTGTCCCGTGGCCTATGAGTGATGGAGCCTGGGCTAGAACCCAAGACTTCTGTCTTACATTACTTACTGAATTCTTCCTGCTCCCTGGTCTGGCCTTCTCAAACTGGTTGCTTTTATATGTGGGATTTCTCTGGCTTAGAGCAAGACAGTCTGTGGAGTGTGGGAAGGCAGTTCTGGGCCTCAAACCTGAATGACCAGGCAGCTCCCCAGGCTCCTGGCTGCTCTTTAGAGCTGACCCAGGGGACCTTTGCCCTTGGCCCCCAGACTCCTACTTTTCACTGCTTTCTACACTTTCCTTAATCTTGATCCAATTTGAGGACTCCAGTCTCCAGGATTTTCTAATCTCTGAGCCTGTCTGACTCTTGGGTTCAGGGATCTGCTGGCCTCAACCTCTAATTACTCTTCTTTAGCTCCTGCTGGGTACCCAACGGTTTGGTAAATGGCCTTTTCGCCTTTGCCTCCTATCACCACTGCTCCATAGCATGAGTATGTGTTCTATTGACGAGGGGAAAAGACCATATATTTAGAAATAGCAAGCGTAGTACTTAAGGCTAGCAAAGAACTTTAGGAATAGGATCTCGTTTGACCTTCGCCATAATTCTAGGAAGCAGGTACTATTATCCCTCTTTTACAGATGAGGAAACTGAGTCAGGCAGCAGTAAAGGGACTTATTCAGTGTCTGAGGTTGGATTTGAACTCGGGTCTTTCTGATTCCATGTCCAGTGTTCTATCCATTGTGCAAGTATAAGTTAATGAAACACACAAATAAAAGGAAAACTGCTAACCCAAGATGAAATAGTATCACTTTTAAACTGTTCTGTATGTTTACTGTTTCCAGGCCTAGCTCAGAGGAGGGTTCATTGCCTCTAGGGGAGATCATGGCATAATTAGACACACTCCAGCCAAACTGTCCTTCTGGCTGTTCTTTATATTTGCTATGTGGTGCAAAAATTATCTCTCTGTCTCAATTTCCTCATCTGTAAAATGTGGATAAAAGCTTATACCTCCCAGGGTTGTTGTGAGGATTGTAACTTAAAGGATCTTATCAAATGAGATAATATTTGTAAAGTGCTTAGCAAAGTGGCTGGTACATAGTAGGTGCTTAATCATTCCTCCCTCCCTCCCTCCTTCCTTCCTTCCTTCCTTCCTTCCTTCCTTCCTTCCTTCCTTCCTTCCTTCCTTCGTTATTCCCTTCCTGTAATACTCCTTTCTGGAGATGGGAGATTCTGGGTTCAAATCTGACTTCATATGTTTCCTAGCTATGTGACCCTGGGCCAGTCACTTTACCCCTGCTGCCCACCCTTTACCACTCTTCTGCCTTGGACTTCTAAGATGGAAGGTAAGGGTTCTAAAGTTAAAAAAGACAGTTCAAGTCTCACCTCCTAAGATGAAGGTTTTCTTTTACACATCCCCCCAGACAGCAATGCCTTCTCCTCATTATACTTACTAGATGTATTTGGTAAATATTCCACATGTCCTTATTTTTGTACCTGTATCCCTTGATAGAATGTAACCTCCTTGAACTCAAGACTTTCGTTTTTGTTTTTTATCCCCAGCACCTTAAACAGTATTTAGGAGGTGCTTAATAAATGCTTACTCATTGTTTAGGAAATTGTGTGATACAATGGAGGAATGGGCTACATTTGGAGTCAGAGGAACTGAGTTTAAACCCCAGCTTTGTCACTTTGTACCTATGTGACCTTGGGAAAGTCATTTCCCTTTCCATGGACATCAACTTCTTCATGTGTAAAATAGAGGGAAGGGGAGGGGGAAATTGGACTAGAGAGATGGCCTCTGAGTTCCTTTCTACCCCTAAATCTAGAATCGATTGACTGAATGATCAGAGCAGAATTTACAGAGGAAGTGGCCTATGAGATAAGTTTTAAAGGATATATAGAAATGCAGCTAGGTGGTTCAGTGGATAGAGCACTAGACCTGGACTCAGAAGGACCTGAATTCAAATCTGGCCAGCTGGGTGACCCTGGGCAAGTCACCTTACCCACCTTGCCCAGCCCTTGGCCTTCTTTCTTGGTGTTATTATTAAGACAAAAAGTAAAGGCTTATATATGAAAACATGATTTAACTAGGAACAGGAGTTAGTGAGGGACACTCATTTTTGTCCTAAATCCATGTTCCCCCCATTAATAGTATTGACAAATTGGATCTGGAGTACCTGGATCTTTTCCCCACCGATGAAGATTATAGTCCTCTGAGCCTTCCCATCCTGTGGCATCTGCACATGTGTGTGTAAAACCCAAAGAAATTAATCTTTAATGGTAAAATTCCTCCATATTATGAGAACCTTTGGCAGGTGGTTTGAGGGGGGGAGTGCGAGTGGTGATTCTTCAACCCTCTCTAAACTTCTCCTCTAATATCTACAATGCTAATATCTAATCTCTACTATGAAGGGGACCCTAAGTTCCCAAAGACTTTGCCAGTGGAACCTCAGCTGGAAAGGTTTAAGTAAGGGGCTGGTGATGCACATGTGTCTGGGAATGAATGAATGAATGAAAATCAGTTATTCATTAATTTGGGGTGAGCGTTATGGTCCTCTTTTGTTAATGGGGAAATGGAAGAATGAGTGAATGAATGAACAAAATTCATCCATCCATTCTTTCATCCACTTAGCCTCAAGCTTATCATCTCCATGTGATGGTAGAGAAATAATAAATAAACAAATGAATGAATGATTTAAAAAGTGTTAATCATTCATTCTTTCTTTCAATAGATTCAGGGATGGGTCCTTATCCCCATTTGATGATGGCAAGCTGGGCCCCGAAGAAGCACACATGTATTTACCCAGGGTCACATGGCTAGCTGTGCAACAGCCAGACAGAGCCTTCACCCCACCTGACCCCCGTCTTCACCTCTTGGATTCCAAGCCAGAACTGGGTTCCCTCCACAGCCTCTGCTCTGACATCTAGGGCACAGGAAGTGAGCAGGGGTTGGATCTACCCCACTGAGGGGCTGGATGTCTGCCTAGAAGGTCAGGGATAATTCTCTCCCCTGGTCCGTGGCTGAGGCTCCTTCTCCAAGATCAACAAACCTCCCCCAAGTTCTACCATCTACCAAGGCATATTCCCCTCCCATAAGGCTCCTGTGTGACCTGAAGGCCCACACACATACTCTCTGTCTCTCTGTGTCTCTTCCCCCCACCCCACTTCCTCTCTCTCTACTTTGTCTATCTTTCCTCACCCTCCCTCGTCTCTCCCTCCCTCCTCTCTCTCTGTCTCTCTGTCTCTCTCTTCCTCTTCTCTCTGTGTCTGTGTGTGTCTCTCTCTCCCCATCCTTCCCTCTCCCTCTCCCTTTCTGTCTCTGTCTCTCTCCCTCTCTGTCTGTCTGTCTCCCTCTCCTCCCCCTCTCTCTCCTTCCCTCCCTCCGTCCCTCCCTCCCTCCATCTCTCTCTCTCTCTCTCTCTCTCTCTCTCTCTCTCTCTCTCTCCTCTCTGTCTCTGCCTCTGTGTGTCTCTTTCTATCTGTCTGTCTGTCTGTCTCTTTCTCTCAGGCCAATGACAAGAATCCTTTTCTGGGACCTAAAGAGAGGGAGGCAGAAGGGCATTGGTTCACAGAACACTGACATTGGATTTAGAAGGCCCAGGTTCAAGTTCTGCTTCTACCCTGGACTAGCTGGCTTTCCTGTGGGCAATTTCACTTCCCTCTCTGGGCTTGAGATTCCCCACATGTAAAATGATGAGGTCAGACCGGATGATCCTCCAAGGCAGTTTTATATAGCAGAATGAATGCTAGGCACAGAGCCAGGAGAAATCTGGGTTTGAATCCTGGCGCCAACACTAGCTGTGGGAGCAGGAGCCAATCACTTTCCTCTCTGAGCCTCGTTTTTGAAATGGAGAGCAGAGTACCCATGCCATCGTCCTCACAGGATGTTGGTAGGCTCAGATAGGCACGAGATAGTCTATAAACCTTAAAGTGCTCTCCTGGGGGCAAAGGGGGGGGGGAACAGACCTAAAATGTCCCTGGCATGAGGAATTTCCAATGGAGAGACTTCCTCACTCAATGCAGAGCAGCACCCGCATTTCCAAAACTCCTTGAGGGTAGTAAATGCTTACATGATGTATAATCCGACTTGTCCAAAGTCACATCGTCAGGGTGTGTCAGAGGCAGAACTGGAACTCGGGTCTTTGTAAATCTAAGGCTTTCCATCTAGTCTGTCATCTTGTTCATTATTACTGGGTTACTTTCCATCTTAGAATCAATACTGTGTGTTGCTTCCAAGGCAGAAAAGTGATAAGGACCAGGCAATGGGGGTTAAGTGACTTGCCCAGGGTCACACAGCTGGGAAGTGTCCATTATTGTTGTTTTTATCATCACTAAGGCCAACATTCTGTGCTTTGGTGTAGTAGGTACTCTTGTCCCACATCTCTGCACTGCTAGAAATGTTGACTCTTGACAAATGGGCAGCCTCCCTTGGCTTGGTTCTTATTCCCACCCTTCGTCCTGACTCAGAGGAGCAGCTTTCCCTGACTCAGCCGTACCATTTCCCGTAGAAGAAGGTGCTTCACTTGCCTTCCCAGCCAGCGTTTAATCTTGACCTTAGCCTGTGGGAGAGGCAGGGAGGGACACCCTTACAGTACAGACAAACCAGAGAGAGTAGCCACCCCATGTCCTCCACACAGCTCTCCAGGAGATGGGGCGGGCACCACATCCCCGACATAGCATGGGCATCCAGCCTCACGGATGGGATGGAGTGGAGAGCTCATGAGTTTGAAGATCTGTGTGTGCTAGCTGAGCATGGTGGGCAGAGAGCAGCACAAGGTCCTAGATCTAGGGAAAGTTTAGGGAGGAAGGAATCTCAGTGAGTCTAACCCCCTCATTTACAGATGAGGAAACTGAGACCCAGAGACAAGGGAGGGTTTGGTCTAAGGTCACACTGATAGTAAATGGCAGAGCTGCAAACTGGACCAAGGTCCTCTGAAGCTCTTAAGGTGTTTTACCCGATCACCCCAGCCCCAGACTCCTAAGTAGGAATTGAGTATCTGCTCTCTTGTGATTCGTTCTCAAGTCACTAAAGCGGAATTGTCAATTGTACTCAACTTACATCTGAGTTCCTCTCATTCTTCCTCTCCTCCACTCCATCCTGCCTCACTTTTTTGATTTCTACTCCAGTGATTTCAAAATATACAGTCACAGGACAGCTAGAGGGCTCAGTGGATTGAGAGCCAGACCCAGAGACGGGAGATCCTGGGTTCAAATCTAGCCTTGGATACTTCCTAGCTGTGTGACCCTGGGCAAGTCACTTAACTCCCATTGTCTAACCTTATTGTTCTTCTACCTTGGAATTAATACCCAGTATTGATTCTAAGATGTTGTTGTTGTTGTTGTTGTTGTTAAGTGTATGGTCAATGGGGTATACCGGGAACAATTCCAGATTTAAAACCAGAGGGCTTGGGTTTGACTATCAGTTTGTCTGCTTCCTGGAGTGTAGGGCTTAGAGTCAGGAAGACCACCTATGATGCTTACTGTGTATGCTTCTATCTTTTTTAAGCCCTTACCTTCTGTCTTAGAATCAATGCCATGTATTAGTTCCAAGGCAGAAGAGCAATAAGGGTTTGGCAAAGGGGATTAAGTGACGCTATCCACTGAGCTACTAGCTGCCCCTTTAGTCTTAGTTATCTGAAGTGTGATCTGCTTTTTTTTTTTTTTTTTTTTTGGCATTGAAGTAAAGTGTGGAGATAGAAGGTTTTCCTCTTTATGCAGGATCACTGAGAACACTGTAGAGAAGTCCTTAAGAGCAGGCAGGGCCACACCTCTGATGTACGTGTCTCCTTGGGGGATCCAGTTCCTCTGGGCGGTTAAATGCTTTGCACAGGGTCACATGGCTTGTTTCCGAGAAGTATTCACTGGGTGCCACAGTTTTTCACCCCTATCAGAAAATGTTTTCTCCCTCCCATGGATAGTCAGCACCTGTCTATCGTGGTTCTCATGAAATAATCGTGTCCTATTTCATCTTCTCGTTTCTTGCTTCTGTGAATTCTCCTCGTGCCAGCAAGGAAGGGGTCAAAGCCAAGAACACTAGCCAATGCACAGAGAAATAGGTATTGTGGGTCCAGCCAGAAAAGAGATGTCAGGCAGTGGCAATGAAGACCGAAGACAGGCGACAAGGGGTCGAAGGGCCAAAGACCACAGAAGAGGGAAAGGGCAATCTAGGAATAAGGGACTCAGAAAACAAAAACAAAGATCCTAGAGGAGAGCTTTCAGTAACTAACTGGCCAGAGCAAGATGACAACATGAAAGAAAGGCTCCAGACAAGCTTAGTTCCTTCTAGAGTCCCCTAAGGAAGCATGAAAGACATGAAGCAGGGAATCCATACATGGGAGATGAAAAAAGGAGGAGGCCACTGCTGCAAAAAAGCCCAAATAACAGACCATTAGAAGTTCTGAATTAGAACCAATGCCAAGGCACCCCATCATCACCTCCATAATCCCATCTACAGCCCCACTTGGAGAAGGGGGCAAGGTATAGAGCAGATGGTCTTTAACAAGAGAGATTGGGGCAGCTGGGTGGCTCAGTGGATTGAGAGCCAGCCCTAGAGATGGGAGGTCCTAGGTTCAAATCTGGCCTCAGACACTTCCTGGCTGTGTGACCCTGGGCAAGTCACTTGACTCCCATTGTCTAACCTTATTGTTCTTCTACCTTGGAGCCAATACACAGTACTGATTTTAAGAAGGAAGATAAGGGTTTAAAAAAAAAAAAAAAAAAAAAAGGAAGGATTAGCCCCTGACTTCTTCCACCAGATCCAGGCATTGATAGTATGAAAAATGGAATGAAGCAAACAGAACTAAAAAATGAAACGATGCAATTAAACAGAATAGAACAATATAATAATAGTACCTAGCATTTCTTTAATGTTATTAGGTTTTCAAATTACTTTACAAATATTTCATTTGATTTTTTTCTGAACAATTTGTAAAATGAGGAAATTGAGGATGAGATACTAATTGTCTTGCCTAGGATCTAAATCTAGATTTAAACTTGTCTTAAAAAAAAAATTCAAACCCTTACCTTCTGTCTTAGAATCAATACTAAGAATCAATTCCAAGACAGAAGAGTGGTAAGGGTAGGGCATTTGAGGGTAAGTGACTTGCCCAGGGTCACACATCTGGGAAGTGACTGAGGGCCTGATTTGAACCCAGGTCCACCTGTCTCCAGGCCTGACTCTCTTTCTACTGAGCCACCTAGCTGCCCCTAGAAAAATCCTTATGATATTTACTCTTCTGGTGCTACCTAGAAAAACCCTCATGGTATCTAATATTAAACACAACTGACCAAGAAAATAGGATGGGAAGAGAAACTATAATTACTGGGCTCCCTGAAAATGATGTAAGAAAAAAAAAAACATCCTGGGTGCCATATTTCAAGAAATTATTAAAAAAAAAACTACCCAGAACAACTGAACCTAGAGAATGAAGTGAAAGTGAGAGAGAACCCGTAGGCAATAAGAAAAGACTTTGGAGGAAGGTGCTCCTTCTGGACTCTTTGCCTAGCCTAGAAAGGACAGATAGCCGAGCCTAACAGGGAAGGCAGGTAGGGCAGTCACTGACACCTCACTCCTGCCCACCCAGCCCCACATCTAAGATCCAACAGAATGCACCCCTACCAATGCATGCCGATGGATTGATTTAACTCAATAAAAGCAAGAAGGGTTCAGTATCACTGCAGGAAATTGTCCAGGGAGGGCTACAAACCAAACCTGAGAGTCAGACAGCAGAGCTGACTCACGGGAGGGCTGGAAATGAGAAGAGGAGAAGCAATGTTGCAATCAAAACAGACTTCAAAGGTCTCTCAGTTCTGGGAAATCTTTGAACATCATCCCTGACAAGGACCCAGGGAAGGGAAACTCTTCCATGTTGGGAGAACTATCATGGTTTGGACATTATTCTTTATGTTCATTCCAAATCTTTCTCTCTGCATCTTGTACCCATTGTTTCTAGTTTTACCCTTTTAGGCCAAGCAGGAAAATTAGCCAATTAGTCAATCTACAAGAATTTATTAAGCATCTACTTTGGGCTACACACTGTGTGGGGCATTAAAACCACCAAGATAAAAGTGAACCAGTCCTAGATGACTTAACACCAGTCTAATGTGCTCTTCTTGAAAGCCCTTCAACTAAGACATTTATGGTGTAGGATTCCAAGCAAGATAATCCATCTCCCAACTCTGTACATTTTCTCTGGCTGCCCCACATGCCTGGGATGCTCTCCCTCTTCATCTCTTCCTCCTGGTCTCCCAGCCTTCAGATAAAGTCCTCTCTTCTATAAGAAGTCTTTCTTGGACTCCCTTAATTTTAGTGCCTTCCCTCCATTGATCAGCTCTAATTTATCTTGTGTATATCTTGTTTGTACATAATTGTTTTCACATTTCTTCCCTACTAGACTGTGAGCTCCTTGAGGCCAAGGATTGCATTTTTCTTTGTTTCCTCAATGCTTAGCACCATGCCTGGCACATAGCAGGTGTTAAATAATTGCTTGGGCAGCTAGGTGGCACAGTGGAAAGAGTTCAGGGCCTGCAATCAGAAGACTTTTCTTCCTGAGTTCAAATATGGCACCAGACTATTATTAGTTGTGTGACCCAGGTCAAATCACTTCAACCTGTTTGCCTCAGTTTCTTCATTTGTAAAATGAGCTGGAGAAGGAAATGACAAGCCACTTCAGTATCGTTGCCAAGAAAACCCCAAATGGGGTAACAAAAAGTCAGACATGGCTGAAAATGACTGAAAAAGAACAACAAATGCTTGTTAATGACTGACTATAGAGTTGGTTGGGGCTTAAAAAGTCATTTAGGTCAGTCTTTTACGGATGAGGAAACTGATGCCCACAGAAATTAAGTGACTTGATCAAGGTCATACAAGTGGTAAATAACCGAGCCAGTATTTTCAACCCACACCTTTGCTCTCCAAAATTCTTTCCACTATAGTTGTCTCCCTCTTCAGAGAATTCAACTAGGGGCCAACTAAGTAGAAGAAGCCACAGAGAGGCAGATATTGGCCCCAGATATATATAGCAGCGCTGTGGGGAGCGATTTGTTGGGCCAAGGAGGAAATGCTTAGTTACTCCCCTTTGTCCCCCGTCTTTCTGTGGATTGGACCATTCCTTCTTCATCATTCTTCTGTCCTACCTTGTGGGCATGACTTTCTCTCTACTCATCCCTTCAGGAAGAAAGGTTTCCCTTCTAACCCCTCAGGAAGACAATGGGAAAGGAAAGTGGTTGAGGGGCTGCCTCTCTGAGCATCTCCAGCTCATCACAACCTTTCCCCCAAGTAAAGCTGCTAACCCACTTGTCTAAGAACTGGATCCAAGTTTTCTTACCATTCCAGGATGTTATATAAAATGAATCAATTATTTTGTTGTTTCTTCTGAGGGTCCATGCCAGGAAATGTGTCTAGCCACAAATCAAAAAGAATCTCTTTCCTCTTTCTCTTCCTCTCCCTCCCTTCCTTCCTCCCTCCCCCTCTTCTTCTCCTCCCTCCCCCATTCCCCTTCATTGGCTATATTGCTTCTCCCTTTGGCACATTTGCGTAATGTACACATAGACAGTAATGCAATGGTTAACCACATTTATCTTAAGAGAAACCAAGTTTCAAACAATAGCAAAACAGAAAGCCAACAAACTCTTAAGAAATAAAGACTGGAGATCTGGGTCATAGACAGAGAAAAGAAGAAGGAGGAGGAGGAGGGTGGCGGAAGTAAGGAATCACCCCTTCTGTCCTCAGCAGGAACAGGTCCAACAATTCTGTGTCTGTTCAGTCCGTGCCTTGGTGACTCAGTGTATGTTCCTCCTAGCTCCTGGGCTGGCCCTTCTCATGCTGGGCTAATCCCAGTGGCAGCTGTTCCCCCCAACCTCTCTTGTCCTGTTCCACCATGATTGGCCTTGCTCAAAGCCAATGCTGTTTCCCTCCTGTTAGGACTGGAGGATGATGTTGCTCCTGGGGCAGGGGTGGGGGTAAGAAATTAAGGATGACAACCCAGGTAGGGCTTTTGTCTTTACCAACTGTCCTTGGCAGTCTTATGATATGTTCCATAAGGAAAGGCTTCTTAATAGTTCTAAGTAGCCCCAAAGCAGAATGGACTCCTTGGGAAATAGTGAGCTCCCCATCACTGGGTTCTAAAGTGGAGGCTTGATGATAATTATTTTTAAAACTCTTACCTTCTGTCTTAGAATTAATACTATTTATCAGTTCTAAGGCAGAAGAGTGGTAAGGGCTAGGCAATGGGGGTCAAGGGACTTGCCCAGGGTCACATAGATAGGAAGTGTCTGAGACCAGATTTGAACCCCGAACCTCCCATCTCTAGGCCTGGCTCTCAGTCCACTGAGTCATCCAGCTGTCCCCTTGATGATTAATTTTCAAGAGAGCTTTAAAGAGATGTTTGCTTAGGTACAGGTTGGACTAGAGGCCTTCTGATTGCTACTTCCTTAAAGAGAACTCCTCTAGTGTACCATCTTGCTTAAAATTACTTTGTCCTACATATACATACAAACATACACATGTATCGATATGGATCATATATCATAGATGTACGTGTACATATATGAATAATAAACACATTCATATATACACACACATATACACCCTCTTGTTTTTGCATTTATACTCCCAGCACCTTGCACACAGGAGGTGTTTAATAAA
Organism: Gracilinanus agilis; assembly: GCF_016433145.1. Taxonomy (NCBI): domain Eukaryota; kingdom Metazoa; phylum Chordata; class Mammalia; order Didelphimorphia; family Didelphidae; genus Gracilinanus; species Gracilinanus agilis. Next base: position 73,009,285 of record NC_058132.1, read on the forward strand.
TGTTGGCTGATTGATCCCTCTTGCTATTGCCAGATGTTATATAATATTCTGACCAGAGCCAGTGTGTGGGCAGAGCTGGGTAAACTGTATGCAGATACACCACAGTCTGTCTTAATCCACAGCAGCTTGTAATGGTAATTATACCATTATTATGATTGCAGGGTTGGCATTACCATCCTGCCTTGAGGGCTGCATTGTTGAGGCTCTAGGTCTTCCTCACTCTTGGCCACAGACTGGGAAGCAGCAGGATAAAGGGCGAGCCTTCCTCCTTCCCTCCCTGTGCCTCCAGGAGGTCAATCAGTCCATCAGAATGGCATTCACCCCATAAGGAAACTCCAGGGTTTCTCTCTGTGTGTCATTCTGGCAATACAAGGATAGAACACCGGACCCAAAGTCAGAAAGACCTGAGTTCAAGTCCCACCTCTGAGACATTCTGGATATGTGATCTTGGGGAAATCATTTAGCTTCCCACTGCTCCAGGTGGTCTCTAAGACTCTCTAAGTTTGGGGAGTGGAGTAGATAGGAAGACTATAAATTATAGAGAAGGCTTTGACTTGTATTGAGAGAGGAAGTTCCTCCTAGGAATCTCCCTACTATGATGAAATCACAGATCTGCTAAAAATAAAAAATTAAAAGTGCTTAACTAACAAGGTTGCAAGGAACAAATCAGATAGTATATGCAGTGTTTAAAGGACTGAATCCATCCAAAGGGCGAAGAGTGGGTTCCATTCCCACTTATCCCCCCCAGCCCCCAGAAGCAGTCAAAATAATAACAGTGAGGGACATAAAACAGAGGCAAAAAAGTCGCATCTTGGGTGACATGTTAAACAAAGCACAATGAATGTCTGCCCTATTAGTCCTTTATAAGTATAAAGAGGTTTATTTGATGAGGGGCAGCTAGCCAGCACAGTGGATAGAGCACCAGGCCTGGAGTTGGGAAAATATGGGTTCAAATCTGGCTCTAGAAACTTCCTAGCTGTGTGATCCTGGGCAAGTCACTTAACCTCAGTTTTCTAGCCTTATCATTCTTCTGCCTTAGTATCAATTCTAAGACATAAGCTATTTTTTAAAAGAGGTTTACCTGATAGAATTGGAAGGGCAGCTTGCCATTGATGAATCAAAGGTTGCACATGTCCCTAGTGATCTTTAACATTTTTTTAATTGTCAGTCTTGGACACAGAGTCAAAGTAGTTGAAACAGGGAACAGCTTAATGGAATGTGACTCCCGTTCTCCTACCTAAGGACAGCAAGCACAGGAAATTTCCCTCTTTTTCTCCCCCCTCCCCCCACTTCCTGCCACCATCAGCTATGGCTAAGTCAGAGAGAGGAGCAGATCCGGGGAGCTAAGCTAAGTGACATACCCAGCAGAGAGACCATGACCATCGGAGAACAGCATGAAGACTCCATAAGAAGAGAGGGGGGAGCTCTGTTCTCAGCCCTCATGGATGATGACCCCTGAAGTTGCTTCTCCTTCTTCTCCCAAGTAGATATATAACTCTCAGCAAGCTGCCATGGCTGATAGGGCCAAGGAAGAAGCCCCTTCCTCCATGATGCCTTTCACATTCCCCAGAACTCCCTGCTTCCACTGCCTCCACTGTGTATTGTGTCTAAGGCCAGCAAGCTTCATTTTTTTTTTAAAGGCCACTAGGGACACATGTGTCCTACCAATTCCTTTGGGACACCTCACACTTTGTAAAGGAGTTAACACAGTGTACACAGTAACCTCTGTTTTCTGCCTCTTATTTTCTGTGATTGTGATCATTTTAACTGGCCTGAGCAGACTGGGGAAGCAACTCCCCACACTCCATTTTTTTTAAACCCTTACTTTCTACCTTAGTAGCAATTCTAAGACAGAAGGCTAAGGGCTAGGCAAACAGGGTTAAATGACTTGCCCAAGGTCATAAAATTAGGAAGTATCTGAGGCCAGATTTGAACCCAAGTCCTCTTGACTCCAGGCTTGGCGCTCTATCTACTGAGCCACCTAGCTGCCCCTCACTACATACATTGAGAGATCTTCTGATCTCTCCTTAAGTTCAGGTTTGTTGAGTGAAGCCTGGATTTGGAATATGAAAATCTGGTTGGTATCCTGCCTTTGACATTGAGTCAGTTCAAACAAACATTTACTAAACTCTTGCAACGTGCCAGGGTTGTGGTAGGACTGGATGAGATATTTGTAAAGGGCTTACTAAGGCACATAGTAGGTGCTATCTAAATGTTAACTATTATTAGCGATTATTATGATGACTGTGATACAACCTACTGGGAGGGAAGGAAATAATAATATGATTTAGTTCTTCAGAGAAGAGCACACAGACCATTCTTAGGCAGCATTTGACAAGCAGGTCAGTGGGGTGCACAGTGGGAAGAGGGATCCCCTCCCCTGAGTTCTTGCCCTCAGAGGTCTTTCCTGAGGATACGTACTGCTCCTGCCAATTCTGCTTTCTGAATGAGATTTTGCAAAAAAGAAAATCAGATCATAGATTTAGAGTTGTTAAGGGACCTTCAAGCCATCTAATCTCAGCCCTAATTTTACAGTTGAGTCCCAGGGAGATGAAGAGACTTGCTAAAGGAGGAAGGAAACAAGCACTTTGCTAATATTATCTTATTTGAGCCCCACAACAACATTTGGGGAGTAGGTGCTATTATCTCTGTTTTACAGATGAGGAAACTGAGGCAAGTGGAGGTTATGTGACTGAGGCCAGATTTGAACTCAGGCCCAGCTCTAACCACTGTGCCACCTAGCTGCCTCTGTGACAGAGCTAAGATTCTTTTTTTTTTTTTTTTAAACCCTTAATTTTGGTGTATTGTCTCATAGGTGGAAGAGTGGCAAGGGTGGGCAATGGGGGTCAAGTGACTTGCCCAGGGTCACACAGCTGGGAAGTGTCTGAGGCCGGGTTTGAACCTAGGACCTCCTGTCTCTAGGCCTGACTCTCACTCCACTGAGCTACCCAGCTGCCCCAGAGCTAAGATTCTAATGCAGGGCCTGTTTCTAAACCCAGTGTTCTCTCCACCACACACCCCTATTCTTCGTTCATGTTGGTTTTGGAACCTAATGAAGTAATAAGAACGCCAGAAGCCTGTGCTGAAACCTTTCCTTTACCACTTCGAGGAAAATGAAATCCTCTTTTCTCTTAGGCAAACCTTGTTCTTAATCTGTTTTTGCCCTGGGCCTCTTTGGCAGTCCAAATGAATGAAACCTATGGGTCCTTTTTATAATAATGTTATTAAATGCATGAAATAAAATAAACAAGATACAAAAATACAAAGATTACAAAATTGCAAAATAAGATTACCAGGAAAGCCAGAGGTGAGTGAAAACAAAGATGCCCTTTTTTCCCCTGTCCACATTCTGGGACCTGGTGCAATCTATTCCTGGCCCTTCGGGCAATCTGGGGGCCTCAGCTCTAAGGCACTGGATTAGGCAGATAGGGTGGCGCCAGCACCCAGAGTGCTGGGCTTGGAGTCAGGAAGACCTGAGTTCAGATCCTACCATAGACACTTTCTGGCTGTGTAATTATGGGCAAGTTCTTTAACTTCTCTCAGCCTCAGGACCTCTAAGGGCCTTCCAGGTCTGAGTCTATGATCTCAGGTCTGTGTATAAGGGAATTCCACTGGGCAGAAATCAGTCTAACTGAACTTGGGGCACAAGGTAGGAGTGATGAGAAGGAAAGAAGTAGCTATGCTTCCTACCCCCAAGGCACCTTTACGTATCATGGACTCTTTTGTCAATCAGGTTGACTGAAGCTCTCCTCAAGTTTGCAATGAGCCCAGAAATAGCAGAATACTTCCCAGCTGGCTTGAAGAAGGAGGGACATCACCACTAAAGTAGCGGGTGCTGCTGAGTTGCCGTGGGATGCCCTTTCAGAAGCAAGAATTTGTTTTAGGTTCTTTAGTCACTGTGTGACCAGGGTCCTGTCTTCTCTGCTCCTCATCGACTTTGGGCTATAAGGACCCATAGAGGGCATCAGCTCCAAAGCTCTCATTGTACAGTACGACAATAGCTGCGTCCCAAGCAACTTGTCCAAGGAACAGGTGGAAGAGGCAAGATTCAAGCCCGGGTCTTTGGATCCCAAATCCAGTGTACATATCACTGTGCCACATGCCTCCTCAGTTTCCTTATCTGTCAAATGAGGGAATTGTAGCAGATGTGAGGTTCTTTTTTTTTTTTTTAAGCCCTTACCTTCCATCTTAGAATCAATATTCTATTGGTTCCAAGGCAGAAGAGTGGTAAGGGTGGGCAATGGGGGTCAAGTGACTTGCCCAGGGTCACACAGCTGGGAAGTGTCTGAGGCCAGATTTGAACCTAGGACCTCCTGACTCTAGGCCTGACTCTCAATCCACTGAGTCACCCAGCTACCCCCTAGATCTGAGGTTCTTAACCATTCTTGTGTCCCATACCTCTTCGACAGTCTGATGAGACCTGTGGTCCCCTTCCCAAAATAATTTTTTTAAAGTCTTACTTTTTGTCTTAGTATCAATCCCAAGACAATAGTGGCAAGAATAAGGCAATTGAGGTCAAGTGACTTATCCAGGATCAAATATTTAGAAAGTGTCTGAGACCTGATTTAAACTCAGGTCCTCCAGAGTCACATAGCTAGGAAGTGTCTGAGGCCTGATTTGAACCCAGGACCTCCCATCTCTAGACCTGTGCTACCCAGCTGCCTCCATATATAATACGATTTTGTTCAACTCTAAGGAAGCAATTATTTCATCTATACTTGTAACAATCTATAAAGCATTAAACATATAAGAATAATAATAGATAGTGGCATGAACCTTTCAATTTGAACTTCATCAAAAATATGAGAACTTTCATTTTAAAATAATAATGATAAATAAAATATAATAGCTATCATTTATAATGTAGTTGAATATTTGCAGAGCACTGAACATGTGTTATTTCATTGATCAACAACCCTAGGAAAAAGATGCCCCTTTTATGACCCATTTTACAGAAAAAGAAAATGAGGCTGAAGGGAGATAAACTAACTTACTCCAAATCACATAGCTGGTAAGTGTCTGAGGGAGTTTTTGAACTCTAGTCTCTCATGATGCATAGTGCTAAGGCCAAAGTACTTTTCCATTAAATCAACAGTTCTTAAAGTGTGGTCCAAGGGCCTCTGGTGGTCCTCCTGGATGGTATAATTGGTATAATTGGAGTTAGATTTCATTCATCAAGGAAGAATTCCCAAACATGATATAAGAGGCCAAGGGGAGATCATCTTTGGGTCACGTGAATGAGAGTGTGGTCGCCATATGCCTAGAGAAGGATGTGGTGTCTCCTCCATTATACTGTCATTTTCTTTTCTTTTTCAAGGTATTTCTGAGGTCAAAATTATTTCATAATAATACTAAGATGTTTTATTTATTTTCTAATATAGTAAATATTGGCAGGCAAAGCCTACATAAGCAAAAGCTCTTTGGGATGGGGGTGGGAGGCATCCTCAATAATTTTTAAGAATGTAAAAGGATCCGGACAAGAAAATGTTTGCAAACTGCTGCCCAAAGACTCAATAATATCTGAATTTTCCTTCAAGGCCTTATTCTAGGATTCAAGGCCTGACCTTAGCTTCAGGATCCACTACTCTAGATCCATCCAGTGCCATTTTTTCTTAGCCTCCAACTGGAGTGAGGGCTTGAGCACTTCACCTTAATTTCAACTGGCCTCTGGAAGCCTTCCTCCCTGCTCCCTGGGGGTGATGCCATCTGTCTTTTAGGGCCACTGATGGCCTAGGCCAGAGCTCCCCCACTTCAGAGATGGGACTCACTGAATATCATAAGATCTGGAAGAGGCCGAGATCATGGAGGCCAAGCCTTTTCCCAGATATTATCTCATCACAGTGGCTGAGGAGGCCAGTTGTGCAGGGCTTACTCCATTTAGAAGATGAAGAAACCAACAGAGTGAGGAAGTGACTTGGCCATAGTAACGCAACGAGTCAGCAAGCACGGAATAGAGGACAGGGCATCCCTGACCTCCACGTCAGGGCCAGGGCCAGGGCTGATTCATGTGTTGCCTCAAACATGTTAGCAAGCACAAGATCCTGTGACTGTAGCTCTAAGGCCCTCCGAGGCCACCCTGTCCTCTCCTCTGTTTTAGAGGTGATGAAACAGAAGGTCACAGAGGGGAAGGAGTTAGCCTGAGGTTGTTCCCAGCACAAAAGCTGAGATTCAAACCCAAGTTGTCCCTCAGACCCCAAGATCAGGGCTCTTGTCCCAAGCCCAAAATAGTTTCCAGGGACTGAGGAGAGCGTGATATAATTGGAGTTAGATTTCATTCATCAGGGAACACTTCCTGGGCAGGACATAGGTGGCCAAGGGGAGAGGGCCATGTGAATGGGAGTGTTGTTTGGCTATATCTAGAGATGGATGTTTTGTCTCCTCTATTTGAATGCCAGTTTCTTTCTTTTTTTTTTAAACACTTACTTTCTGTCTTAGAATCAATTCTTTTTTATTTTTTTTAAACCCTTACCTTCCATCTTGGAGTAAATACTGTGTATCAGCTCCAAGGCAGAAGAGTGGTAAGGGCTAGGCAATGGGGGTCAAGAGACCTGCCCAGGGTCATACAGGTAGGAAGTGTCTGAGGCCAGACTTGAACCTAGGACCTCTTGTCTCTAGGCCTAGCTCACAATCCACTGAGCTACCCAGCTGCCCCCTTAGTACCTTCTAAGACAGAAGAACAATGAGGGCTAAGCAATCAAGGTTAAGTGACTTGTCAGGAGTCTCAAAATTAGGAAGTATCCAAAGCCAGATTTGAACTCAGGTCCTCCCAACTCCAGGCCTGGTGCTACTAAGTGCCTCAGAATGTAAGTTTCTTGAAGGCAGAAATTCTGGTTTTTATCTTTGTATCTTCAGTGGCAAGCACAGTGCATGGCTCAAAAGAGGCACTTAAATTAAATGCTGAGTAATTGATTGATTGAAAGACTGGTGAGAAAAATGCAAATTGGAGTTGGGAGGCCTGAGTTCAAATCATAACTCTGATAAGTAAGGTGTGACCTTGATCAAGTCACTTACCTTCTCCTGCTCTTATCTCCTTTTTAAATAGATGGATGGATAGACAAATAGAGACAGTTAGGTAGAGATCAGTATAGAAAGAGGTAGATAGATAGATAGATAGATAGATAGATAGATAGATAGATAGATAGATAGATAGATAGATAGATAGGCACAATCAAATATAATGGGCTTCTCTACTAGCAGCAATGCAGTGACCCAGGGCATTTCTGAGGGACTTATGAGAAAGAACGCTACCCACATCCAGAGAAAGAACTGTGGGAGCAGAAACACAGAAGAAAAACAGCTGCTTGATCACATGGGTCAATGGGGATATGATTGGGGATGTAGATGCTAAGCGATCACCCTAGTGCAAATAGTAATAATATGGAAATAGGTCTTGATCAATGACACATGAAAAACCCAGTGGAATTGCACATTGGCTATGGGAGGGGGGTGAGAGGGGGAGGGAAAGAACATGAATCATGGAACCATAGAAAAAATTTTTAAATTAATTTAATTTTTAAAATTTCCTAATGAATTAAATAAAATTTAAAAAAGATAGATGGATGGATGGGTAAATGGATAGATGGAAAGATAGATGATAGATAGATAGATAGATAGATGGTTGGGTAAATAGAAAGATAGACGAGAGATGGATGGGTAGATGAATAGATGGAAAGATAGAGATAGATGATAGAAAGAAAGAAAGATAGACACAGACAGATAGATAGATAATAGAAGATAGATGGATATGTAGAGATTTAGATAGATTGAAAGGTATAGATAAATGATAGAGGTAGATGGAGATTTAGACGGAGATGGAGAGCTGATAGATAAATGATAGAGGTAGACGGAGAGAGATAAAGTAGTAGAATAGAGAGATTCAGGGGTCAGAGAGAGAGAGGGTAGTTGGGTAGGCAGATAGATCAAGCATTTAGCAGGGAGCAGGCATTTACCTGTAAAATGAGGGTGATCATGCTTGCAGGAACGTGCTTGACAATGTTTAAAACTGTAGACGTTTTTCATTTTCTTTATTATTGTTATCCCCAAAGGACTATAGCCAGTGGGGCCACAGCTTAGGGTCCAAGCTCTCTGCAGGAGTCAGGCACCATGCATGGGGAGTCTGCTTGTGTCCTCAGGATTCCGTGGAAGGAGGACACTGATGGGGATTTCTTTAGCCATGCTCATTTCAGCTTCTCTCTTAAGTGATGCTATTGTTTTCACAGGTGGAGTTAAGCTTGCTGCTGGCAGAGGATGCCTACGTCCAGGAGCCCAGGAATCACATCTCCCTGTAAGTCATCTCAGGTTTTCTAATCTGAGGCCAAGCTAAGGGATACACTGTCCTCTGGCCTGAGCAGGGGGAAAAGTGGAATTGAACTTTCTCCTTAGGGATTCTTTCTGCCCAGGCTAAGAGTTATGGCCATTATTGTTCCAAGCTCTTCCTAGTTACATTCCCCTCTACCCCAAAATCAGGGCCAGACAGTTAATGCCTTTCCCTAGCTGTCTCCATGTTTTGAAACTCCCTAAAACAAACTTCCAGAGCGTAGGGCTGCATGATGTCTTTAGGGGCAGCTAGATGGTTCAGGGGTTAAAGAATCAGGTATAGAGATGGAAGATTCTGGGTTCAAATCTGACTTCAGACATTTACTAGCTGTCCCTAGTCCATATGACCCTAGGCAAGTCACTTAACTCCAATTGCCTAGCTCTTACCTTGAAACCAATACTTAGTGGTAATTTTAAGATAGATGGGGAAGGAAGGAAGGAAGGAAGAAAGGAAGGGAGGGAGGGAGGGAGGAAGGGAGGGAGGGAAGGACAGAGGGAGGGAGGAAGATGGATGTCTTCATCAGGGTCTTCCAATAGTAAATTTGATTATTTTCTCCCCATTTCAAGCTATAGGACTCACCTCTTAGTGAGGAGGAAAAAGTGCTTACATATATGACAATTAATCACTGAACATTTATCAAACACCTACTATGTTCTCAGCACTAGACAGACTTGTGCCAGACAGGGAAGTTACATAAGACATATCTATGAAGGGTCAGAAGAGCATATGTATGTGAGAGAATAATTAGTTGTCAATGAGTTAAGAAGTATTTCTTAAGGACTTAATATATGCTGGGGCTTTGCTAAACACTAGACCAATCTACAAGGGGCTGGAAGGCCAGCATGTAAGAGGACACACCTCTAAGAGGCAAGGTAGCTACATGCAAATAATAGCACAGGCAACTGGCAATCCATCAAGAAACTTTTATTCTTCCCCTTCTATGTGTCAGGCACTGTGTTAGGCACAAGACAGACCAATGAGGTAGAGGTAGCACATGTGTGTGATTGCATACACCTTTGGGGGACATGTGTGTAAGAGGATAAGCATCTGTGATAAGGAAGCCCTTGGCTCTCATCTTTTTCCCATATGTTCTTCTTCTTTTTTTTTTTTTACCTTTATTTTCTGTCTTTGAATCAATACTGTGTATTGTACTCGCCCAGGGTCACGCAGCTAGGAATTGTCTGAGGCCAGGTTTGCTGTTCTCTGTTTTAGTCAAACTAGACTATTCCTGCTTTCTGTTCCTTTGTACCCCTAAGCAAACAGTTCCACAGGGCTAGAATGCCCTCTTCCAGTCTCTTTACATCTTTTTTTTTTTTTTAAGTTGCTCAGTTATTTATTTTAATTTTTAGAAAAATGTTTTCCATGGTTACATGATTCATGTTCTTACTCTCTCCCCTTCCCCCGCCCCCCCACCATTTTCACCGGTTTCTTCATGTGTCATTGATCAAGACCTATTTCCATATTATTGATAGTTGTACTAGGGTGGTCGTTTAGAGTTTACTTCCCAAATCATGTCTGCATCAACCCATGTGTTCAAGCAGTTGTTTTTCTTCTGTGTTTCCACTTCTGTAGTTCTTCCTCTGAATGTGGATAATGTTCTTTTCCACAAATCCCTCAAAGCTGTCCTGGGTCACTGCATTGCTGCTAGTAGAGAAGTCCGTTACATTCGATTTTACCACAGTGTATCAGCCTCTGTGTACAATGTTCTCTTGGCTCTGCTCCTTTCACTCTGCATCAGTTCTTGAAGGTCATTCCAGTTCACATGGAATTCCTCCAGTTCATTATTACTTTGAGCACAATAGTAATCCATCACCAGATACCACAACTTGTTTAGCCATTCCTCTCATTTTCCTTTTTTCATTTTCAATTTTTTGCCACCACAAGGAATGTGGCTATAAATATTTTTATACAAGTCTTTTTCCTTATTATGTCTTTGGGGTACAAACCCAGCAGTGGTATGGCTGGATCAAAAGGCAGACAATCTTTTAAAGCCCTTTGAGCATGATTCCAAATTGTCATCTAGAATGGTTGGATCAATTCACAACTCCACCAGCCATGCATTAATGTCCCAATTTCACCACATCCCTTCCAACATTCATTACTCTCCCCTGCTGTCATTTTAGCCAGTCTGCTAGGTGTGAGTTGCTAGAGTTGTTTTGATTTTCATTTCTCTAATTATTAGAGATTTAGAACACTTTCTCATGTGCTTATTGATAGTTTTGATTTCTTTATCTGAAAATTGCCTATTCATCAGTCTCTTTACAGCTTGAAAGTATTCCCCTTCCTTGAGGCTCAACTCAGCTGCTTCTTCCTTACTGAAGCCAGTGCTGATTTCCCTAGCTAGAAGTTATCTCTTCTTCTTCAAGTTTTCTGAGTCCTTTGTCTGTATCTCTCCTTTGTCCTCACCCTACGCAATCAGTAAATCCACAAGCATTTAGTAAGCTCCTACTATGTGCCAGGCATTATGCTATGCTTGGAACACAAAGGCAAAAGGGAAATAGTTCCTACCCTCGAGGAGTTTCCAATCTAGCCCAAGGAGATAGCATGTACATATATACATATAAGTAGATAAAAAAGAAATAGATACAAAATTGTATATAAGTGAGATAGATACAAAACATACAAAGTGACTTGAGGGGAAGGCACCAGCAACAGGGGAGATCAGGAAAGGTTACACATAGAAGTAGGTCCTTGAGATAAGCCATTGAAATAAACTAAGAATTCTAAAAGGCAGCAATAAGGAGAGAAAACATTCCAAAAGTGGGAGACAGCTGATGCAAAAGCTAGGAGATGGGAAAGTTGTCATGTGTGAGAAACAGAAAAAAAGTCCAATTTTACTGGACCAGGAATATTTTTTTTTAATTTTGAATATTTTCTCATAGTTACATATTTCATGTTCTTTTCGGCTCCCCAACCCCCCTAAACCCACTTAGCCGACACAATTCCACTGGATTTTACATGTATCATTGATCAAGACCCAATTCCATATTATTGATAGTTGGACTAGAGTTATTGTTTGGTGTCTACATCCTCAATAATATCCCCATTAGCCCACGTGTTCAAGCAGTTGTTTTTCCTCTGTGTTTCTCCTCCCACAGTTCTTCCTCTGAATGTGGCTAGTTTTCTTTCTCATAAGTCCCTCAGCCTTGCTCTGGATCCTTGCATTACTGCTAGCAGAGAAGTCCGTGATGTTCGATTGTACCACAGTGTATCAGTCTCTGTGTACAATGTTCTCTTGGATCTTCTCCTTTCACTCTGCATCAATTCCTGGAGGTCATTCCAGTTCACATAGAATTCCTCCAGTTCTTCATTCCTTTGAGCACAATAGTATTCCATCACCAATAGATACCACAATTTGTTCAACCATTCCCCAATCGAAGGACATTCTCTCATTTTCCAATTTTTTGCAACCACAAAGAGCACGGCTATAAATATTTTTGTACAAGTCTTTTTCCTTATTATCTCTTTGGGGTATAAACCAAGCATTGCTGTGGCTGTACCAGGAATAATTTGTAATCTAGCTAACCTTATCTGCACGCATGTCCTATCACTGCCTCTCCTATCACTGCCTCTCCATCCTCTACCCCAGGGAGTAATAATGCTAAAGCTCACATGTCTAGATCTATAGAGGAGACTGATAGGACCCATCACCCTCTCTACCTCTCCATGTTCCTGCTTGCCCATCCCACCCACACACAGGATGATTCGCCCTATGCTTTCTTCCCAGCGACATCTAGAGGGTTAGAGTATAAGTATTGCCCCATTTTACAGATGAGGAAAACAAGGTTCAGCAATCACACTATGAGGAGAGTCAGGGTTGGAAGGACAATAGCCAAGATCCTCTGACCTCAATGATGCCCAGAGCTTCAGAATGACATCTATTTTCAGAATGACATTATTTTCACTAAACTTTGGTTTCCTTTGTATTTTATTTTATACTTTGAATAGGTCCATATGCTCCAGCAGGATGCCAGAGGGGATCCTGGCACCCATAAGGAGGTTAGGACAGAGTTGCCTAGAGTAATCAGAATTGAAATGTCCCCCCTAATCACATGACCAATGTAGATCCGAGGTGGCACTTGAAACCAAGTCTTCCTGGCTTGGAACTCAGCAGAGATCTCTAACCAGTAAACTAGGATTTTCTCTCCAACGCTGATATTAGCATCACATTTTTCAGGTGATTTTGCTTGTATTGCTTTATTGCTAATTGTTGATAATGTTCCCAAGGAGGGAAAAGCAAATCTGGAAATAGAATTTTGTATGTGCACAGCAGTGAGGTGGCTCAGTGGATAGGGTGCTAGACTTGGAATCAGGAAGACACTTCCTAACTATGTGACCCTGGGCAAAACACTTAACTGTTGTTTGCCTCCGTTTCCCCATCTGCAAAATGAGTTTAATACCAGTACCTCCCACTGCAAATCAAATGAGATGCTATTTATAAAGTATATTCAAAGCCTTATAACACTATGTAAATGTTATTATTTTTATTATTATAATCAATTTCAGATTACCTGATCTTCAGCATTGTGACAAGGATGCCATGGCAGGGTACCGAGAGAGAGATGTTATTGAGAACCTGGATTGTGATTCTGCCCCCATGCTAATGACTGTGTCCTTTCCTCTCCCTTGGTCTAAGCTTCCTCTTCTGTAAAATGAAAGAGGTGTTTGTTAAGGTGATTGCTTCCCAGTTGAAATCCCAGGCTCCCATGGAGCTGAGTGTTGCTGGTTCATGTGCCACGCTCTCCTCTTCCAAGCCAGCTGCCTCATTCCTTCTCCCATGCTTGCTCCTTAATAAAGAATTGTCTGGCTCTCTCTCAAGCTTGATTGTAACAGCACCCATCCTCTTCATCCCCGCAGAGTCCTTCAGACATGAAGCCTCCGACGTCCCCCAGCCCAGAAGAACAAGAGGCAGGGACCAGGCTGTGACCCATGGGCGTAAGTTCAATCCATCCACGAGGAAGCCTTTATTGGGTGTCATTAATGAGTCAGGCACTGGGCTGAGGGATGGGCAAACAAGTACAAAGAATGAAATAGTCTCTGCTCTCAGAGGGCTTCTATTCTATCAGAGGAGGCAACATATGTGGGTAGAAATCTCTATAGACGACACATAAAGAGAATCTACACAACAGGAGTCCAACATTCTTAAATATGTGGCAATATGGGGATTTGGGGGGATCAGAAAAGGTGGTGCTGGAGCAGAGCCCTAAAAAAGGGGGAGGGAATTTTGTAAGATAGAGGTGAGAAGAGGGCATTCCAGGTATAGGACTGTCAGGGCAAAGGCCTGGGGGGCAGAGATGGGAGGTGACCTCTTCTGTAAGGAATAGAGGGAAGATCAGTTGGGCTAGGGCACAGAATGCAAAAAAGTGGGGGAGGGGGGGTAATGTCCAATGAGGCAGAAGAGAAAATGAAAGGTAATCCCCAGCTGGTCAGTGAATCACTCACTGTGGGACACAGTAGGTTGCTGTCTTCCTTCCCCACCCATATGCCTTGCCCTCATCACGCCCTGTCACTTGTGCCTCATGGGGGCAAGTCCACACCCATGGGACTGCCATGTGCTCTATTGACTAGAACAAGCCTCCAAATTCTGTGAAAACAAGATTCCCAATTTGGCCAATCCTAAGACTCACCCCAGCTCTACTCCATCTTAGTTGTATGATCTTGGTCAAGTCCTTTCAAATGTCTGTTTCCTTCATCTAAATAACAAGGAGAATGGACTATACAGTCCCTTGTGTGCCTACAGTCTAGAACCTTGGATCCTAGGGTTCCATGGAGGGTCCAGGAGTCTAGGGCTGGAGTTAGGAGTGGGCAGGAAGGTAAAGTTATCATCTTGACAAGGTAGCTCCAGGTTCTGTAGGACTTTAAGGTTGGCAAAGCACTCTCCCTACATTCTCTCAACAACTCTGTGGGGCAAGTGCTAATATCCCCATTTTTCAGGAACGGGGACTAAGGGATTTGATTTGGCCAAGATCTTACAGCCAATAAATGTTTTATGCAGCAGTAAACCCTTGTGAGGAAGCTAGGTGGCTCAGTGGATAAAGAGCCAAGCCAGAGACAGAGGGTCCTGAATTCAAATCTGGCCTCAGACACTTCCTAGCAGTGTGACCATGGATAAGTCACTTAACCCCCATTACCTAGCCCTCACTACTCTTCTGCCTTGGAAATGATACTTAATATTGATCTAAGACAGAAGGTAAGGGCTTCATACACATCAATTAGTTAATTTTTATAAAAGAAGTGAACCCTGGAGGCTCCACCTTGAACCAGTGGTTGGGAAGGAAGACAGTGTGGTAGCTGTCATTTGTCCCCAATTCTTCCAGCCTTGAGCCTGGGAGCATCCAGCAATGGGTGAGTCACTAATGTTAAAGCCAGTGGGAGCTGGGAGGGAGGAAAGTACTTTGGCAGGAGGAGGCAGACAACCAAGGATTTCCTATTGTATTTGTGAGGGTTGGGGAGGATGGTGGTTTATAAAAACAAAGTCATAACTCACAGACTCTTTTAAAGATGCTACAATGATTTCTTTTTCCTTCCCCCCCACCCCCTTTTCTCTCTGATGTGTGTTTGTTTTTGTGTCTATGTATGTATGTCGTGTCTATGTCCCTGAATGTATTTGTGTATATGTGTGGTGCATGGCTCTTTGTGTGTGCTGTGCATGGTGTGTGTGTATCTGTGGCATGTGTGACATGTGATAAGTGTGTGTTGTGTGTGATGTGTTAACACTTATGTGCTATACATTTCTTTGGTGTGATATGTGTGGGGGTGCCTGGTTCTATGTGTGTATTGTACGTGTGTGTATGATATGTGTGGTGGAATGTCTGCATGGGATCTGTGTGTGATGTATTTGTGTATGTCTGGGTGGGGTGTCTTGCTCTGTGTCTGTGGAATACATGTGTGCATGTGTGTTTGCCTGTGTACATTGTGTATCCTACAATTCCAGAAGAGTGTGACGTTCTTGTCCAAGGCCACCAGTTCCCAACACCAATCCAAAGGGAAGGGACCCAAAGGGACCAGCCCTCACCATTCAGTGTTACTTGGCTCATCCTGCGGGAAAGAGCTACACCAATGACATGAGCTGGACTGTCCTGCATTTGTGAAGGCTTGCAAACATTCAAAAGACAGACATGTCATGAGCTGCCTCCTGACTCTGAGGGTGCTGCTGTCACCGGAAACAAGATGGCCAGACTCAAATTGTTAACAAAGCTCACAAGGAAACTCTTTGGACTCACAGTTCTGGGCTATTGCCGGGCATTGAAGTAGCTTCACCAGTGGGAACTTTTTTTGACTCTCATGCATTTTTTAGTTCAATAGTAGCCAGCAACACTTCAGTAAAAGATCCTCTGGAACCATCTCTGGCTTCCCTCTTCTTCTCCAATGTAGGCAGAGCCAGGGCATGTGGGCCATTTGTAAATGAAGCCTGGTCCATCCTTCCCCAAGTAGCATCATCCCCAGCCTCTGGTAAGGCCATGGATCCTGAGCAAAGTGTCAAGAGTGCACAGACATCGGAGGGCAGTCCCAGAAAGCGGCTTCCCAAAGGAGAAGCCATTCAAGTCAGTGGCCCCTCCACAGCTCCAGCCCCGGCTCCAGCCTCAGCTCCATCCCTGGTTCCAGCCCCGGCTCCAGCCCCATTCCAGGGCAGCTCTACTTCCTCCTCAGCCACCCCCCTCCATGAGCTCCTGTCCCAGCCACAGCATTTTACAGGGCCTCCGCTAGTTCTGAGAGAGGGGACTCAGGAGAAAACTGGACACCAGAAGCCCCCGAAGAGATCTACTGTTGAAGGCCCACCCCACCTCCCCCAGCTCCCTCAACACCCTCTGTCACCAGCATTTATGTCGCCCGGCAAGCCCGAGCACCTCCTGGAGGGGCCCACATGGCAGCTAGTGGAGCCGATAAGGCCAGGCCCCTCTGGGTCTTTTGTGTCTCCGGGGCTCCATTCTCAGAGCCAGCTCCTCCCTGCCCACCCGACCATCATCCCTCCCGAGGAACTGCAGTCCATCCCCAAAGTCTACATCCCACGTGCCTCCCACATCTCTATGAAGCAGGCTGAGGAACCACCGAAGAAGGAGAAGAAGCCCCAGAAGCCCGGCAAGTACATCTGTCAGTATTGCAGTCGTCCCTGTGCCAAGCCCAGCGTGCTCCAGAAGCACATTCGCTCTCACACGGGCGAGCGGCCCTACCCCTGTATCCCTTGTGGCTTCTCCTTTAAAACCAAAAGCAATCTGTACAAACACAGGAAGTCCCACGCACACCGGATCAAGGCAGGGCTGGCTTCGGGAATCGGCGCCGAGATGTACCCCCCCGGGCTGGAGATGGAAAGGATCGGTGGCGAGGACTTTGAGGAGCCCACGGAAGGAGAAAGCACCGACTCAGAGGAGGAGACGGGGGCTGCGTCCAGCCACCCAGGCGACCTGTCCCCTAGACAAAAGCACACCCTCCTGGGCAGCAGCCTCTACGGCGCAGGCAGCCACGGTCCTGGCCACGACCGCTGTTCCTCGTCTCATTCGGGCACATCCCAGTCGCTGGAGGAGAGCTCCCAGTTTGCGGAGCCTTTGTCATCGTCGTCGGAGCATTCTATGAGCCATAAAGCAGAGGACACCCATACCATCAAGCAGAAACTCGCCCTGAGGCTCAGCGAGAGGAAGAAGGTGATGGACGAACAGGCCTTCTTGAGCCCCGGGAGCAAAGGGAGCACTGAGTCTGGCTACTTCTCTCGCTCAGAGAGTGCCGAGCAGCAGATCAGCCCACCCAATACCAATGCCAAGTCCTATGCTGAGATCATCTTTGGCAAGTGTGGACGAATCGGACAGCGGACGGCGATGCTGACGGCCGCCGCCACCCAGCCGCTCCTGCCCCTGTCTGCTGAGGACAAACCCAGCCTGGGCCCGATTTCCGTGCCTCGAACACAGGTCATCGAACACATCACGAAGCTGATCACGATTAACGAAGCAGTTGTGGACACGAGCGAAATAGATAGTGTCAAGCCCAGGAGGAGCTCTCTGTCCCGGCGGAGCAGCATCGAGTCCCCCAAGTCTGGGATCTTCCGAGACCCGTTTCAACTGGACCCATCCAAAACTCTGCTCTCCCATGGTGAGAAAGGCAAGCCGGAACAATCACTACTCTCCCTCCAGCAGCTGCCCCCCAGCTCCACTGAGCCTGCGCCCCTCCTGAGGAGCCACTCCATGCCTTCTGCCACCTGCACCATCAGCTCTCCGCACACCTTCCGAGGGAGCTACTCCTTCGATGACCACATCAGTGAGTCGGACACCCTGAGCCGCAGCCAAGTCTTTACGTCCCACCCCCGCACGTTGAAACGCCAGCCAGCCTTCGAGCTCCCTTTGGGAGGGGAATATAGCTCAGAGGACATCGGGCTAGGCCCTAAGGACACGGCCTCCAAACCCGCGGAAGAAAAAGAAGCCAAGGAAAGCGAACTCACCAAAAAGTCCCGGAAAGGCTCCAAAGCAAAAGGGATCACCTTTGAGTGTAACATATGTGGGGCTCGGTACAAAAAACGGGATAATTACGAGGCCCATAAAAAGTACTATTGCTCAGAACTTCAGCTCACCAAGCCTGCTTCCACGGGTCCCCATCCGTCCTCAGAAGTTGACAAGAACCAAGGGGAGTCCGAGCCGTGGTCTCAGATGATGCACTATAAATTGGGGACCAGTTTAGAATTGACACCACTGAGAAAAAGACGGAAAGAAAAGAGCCTCGGGGATGACGAAGACACCCCCTCCTTTGAGTCGACCAAAAGTCACTCCTCTGTGGGGCCTGGGAGCCAGTTCACCAACCCGGCACCCTCAGAAGCTTCTTTGAACCTCCCCCAGGAGCCCATCAAGCCACCAGCAGAGCCAGCTCCATCGGTGCCACCCTTGGAGGGGACCATGGCCTTCCACCCAAGGACTCCCAAACCAGCTGCAGGTTCTGAGTCTGGGAAGGAGAGAAGAAAAATCTCCACAGAAATTTCCGTCATCCAGCACACCAGCTCCTTTGAAAAACCTGACCCTCCCGAGCAGCTGAGCCACCAGGAAGGAGAGGACAAGGCTTTGTCCCAATTCCCATCACAGCCAGCAGTCACTCCGCACGGCCGCTATCCCCACTCCCTGCAGCCAAGATTGGTCCGCCAGCCCAACATCCAGGTTCCTGAGATCCTGGTGACCGAGGAGCCCGATCGGCCAGACACTGAACCTGAGCCCCCACCGAAAGAACCTGAAAAGACTGAGGAATTTCAGTGGCCTCAGCGGAGCCAAACACTTGCCCAGCTTCCCGCGGAGAAGCTGCCCCCCAAGAAGAAGAGACTGCGGCTGGCAGAGATGGCCCAGTCCTCAGGGGAATCCAGTTTTGAGTCAGTCTCCCTGACCCGAAGCCCTAGTCTGGAAAGCAGCATATCCCACGCTTCAAGCCACTCGGCCTCCTTCGAAAGGGAAGACCACGGGAAGACAGAGGCTCCCGGTCCCTCCTCTGAAACCCATTCCAAGTCTTTTGGCAGCCACATGTTGACTGTGCCGAGCTACCCTCACCACTCCAGAGAAATGCGGAGGTCAGCCTCTGAGCAGTCGCCCAACATATCGCATCCTTCTCAAATATCTGAGACTCGCAGCAAGTCTTTCGACTATGGGAGTTTGTCTTTGGCTCCACCTCCCACGCCGGGCATCCCCACCTCATCGGCCCCACCAGAAAGAAGAAAATGCTTCTTGGTGAGACAGGCTTCCCTGAGTCGGCATCCAGAACACGAACTGGCGGAAACGGAGGAGCCGCTACCTTCCTCCAGCAAATCTTGCCCCAAAAGTTTGCTTCATCAGCCTTCTTCTTCCTCCATCTCCTCAGCCTCTACCACGTCCTCTGCCTCCTCCACGTCCTCCTCCTCTTCCCATGGTGGGTACCTCAGTGGTAAGAGCCAGCAGAAGGACAGTCCCCAGCTGGTGTCCAGCCCGCCTTACACGGAAGCCCTCCAAGTGTTCCACCCACCCATTCCCCAGCTCTCCCTGCATGAAAAACCATACCTGCCCCCTCCGGTCTCTCTTTTCTCTTTTCAGCACTTCCTCCAGCAGCCAGGACAGTCCTCAGAGTTGTTCTCCACTCCGGCTATGCCAGAGATTTTCTCTGCCCCATACTCCATGCCCCCACTTCCCCCCTCCTTATTTCAGACTCCACCAATTCCGCTCCAGCAAGCTGTCCTTCATCCAGGCCAGCTTCACATGCCCCACCAGCTCATACCTCATCCGGCTGACCTTCCCTTTCGTCAGCATCCTTCATTTCTCCCCATGCCCTATCCCAACTCCTCCTCGCTCTCTTCAGGCTTCTTCCTGCCCCTGCAGTCTCAATTTGCCCTTCATCTACCTGGGGAGACCGGCACCCATCTGCCCCCGGTGAAATCCAGCCTGTCACCTCTCACGGGGCCCTCTGGCCTCTCCCCTAGCACAGAATATGGCACCGATGTCCGGTTGCATCCAGTGACCCGTGCCGCCAGCCCTCCAGTATCGACATCAGCCCCACAGCTGGCCATTCCTTCCTGCCCAGATCCCGCGGTGTCTCTGGTTGTTCCCGTCCGAATCCAGACCCACATGCCTTCCTATGGCAGCGTGATGTATACGACCCTTTCTCAGATCTTAGTGACTCAGTCCCAGTGCAGCCCATCCTCCCTCGTGCTCCCCAAGTTTGATGACTATCAGGCCAAAGGGACTTCGGTCTGTGGAGTGGAAGCACCTGGGGTGGGTCTCGAGCTGGCCCAGATCAGCGAGGAACAAAGAAGGGGGTTCCCGACACCATACCTGAGGGTACCTCTGCCATTAGCAGAGAGGAAGGGTTCTTCTCTGACCTCAGAAAGCATCTTGGGCTTGGAAGGAAGCCCATCCACTGTGGGAGGCAGCAAACGTGTGCTCTCACCTGCCGGCAGCCTAGAACTCACCATGGAGACCCAGCAGCAGAAAAGAGTAAAGGAAGAGGAAGGCTCCAAGGCCGATGAGAAGCTAGAACTGCTCAGGCCAGCCGGTACTATCCTTGCTGGTGCTGAAGGCGGGAAGAGGCAAGAGAGAGCCCAGTTCGGGGGCCCCAGCCATGGCCGAGGGGAGGAAGAGACGCTCCCTAGCTCATCCTTGACTCAGCCCCATCCCAAGGACAGCCCTCCCTCTCAGTACTCGGGGCTGCCTCATTCGGGAGCCCCAGGCCTGGAAGCATCAAAACAACCTCCTGGAAAGCCACCCCGAAGGCAGTCACCACTGCAGGCAGTGAAGAAAGAAGACTCCAAGGACCTGTCCGACCATCCACCGAAGACTCCTCCCACCTCCTCCTCCACTTCTCCCAGGACAGCAAAATCCCGGGAAGGTACAGACACCAAGAAGGTACTACAGTTCCCCAGCCTCCATACGACCACTAATGTCAGTTGGTGCTATTTAAACTACATTAAGCCAAATCCCGTCCAGCAGGCAGACAGGAGGTCCTCTGTTTATGCTGGTTGGTGTATAAGTCTATACAACCCCAACCTGCCTGGGGTGTCCACTAAAGCAGCTCTGTCCCTCCTGAGGTCCAAGCAGAAGGTCAGCAAGGAGATCTACACCATGGCCATGGCTCCACATCCCGAGACAGGAAGGCTTGTCCCGTCCAGCTCCCGAAAGCCCCGAATGACAGAGGTAAGAACCGCCATGATCATTTCTATCATCTCTAAGCAGCCTAGTAATTCTTTGGAGACTGATCTTTCCTAAGGGGCTCAGGTTGGGAAAAGGAATAGAAAAGAACATCAAAACTTGTAAGGATCAGTAGAGACCATCAGGCCCACTCCCTGCATTTTAGAGATGGAGATCCTGGGGATCTAGGGAAGGGATGGATCTTGCCAAAGGTCATTGCATGGTTATAGGCAACAGAGCTGGGTCTTCTTAATCCATTCTGGGATTGTTCTGACTCTACAAAGATGGGATCTAAAGGACAAAGACTCACAGACTCATGTAGTTAGAAGGGATCTTAAACATCCCTTAGTTTAGCATGTCTTTCCCCCAACTCCAGGTCCCATGAAGCATGAATCCGAGTCTCCACTGTGAATTTTCTCTCTTGATAGGGTAGCCTTGGTTACCATATAAAGGGGTTTTATGCTGTTTTGTTGTGCCGATATATACATAAGTCCTAGCAAAGTTGGCTGTTAAGTGGCTTTCCATAAAAGAAACACTGTTCCCCTATTGACTTCCAGAATAAAATTAGAGATATATTGGGGACAGGGGGTGGATGGTACGGGAGACAGGATATGACTCCCCCAGCAGACTAAGCTGGAAAGTTTGGCTAATGGGACGACGTTGTAGCAGTTTCAAAATTCTTAGCGCTTTGCTGAATCCAAGATCGTGCCCTGTCTCTTTTCTTCCCTCATCCCCCACCCATTACCAACTCCACTTTGCCCCACCTCTCCCCTAGGATCAGTGAAGTATTTTCTATTCCCAGAAACTCTTAACCTTCATCCGCCGTCGCTTCTGGAATTTGGTTCTCCTCCTAATAGAGCTGGCCTCTGTTTTCTTAGGTGGGGCCACCAGCTGACACGTGGTGTAACTCCAGCCTGAGAATTCTTTAACAGTGAGGCTTCAGGTTCTGGAAAATGAACTCATTTCCTACTTTACAAATTCTGTGTGCTCCGAGCTCTGTTGCTTGAGTTAGCTTCCATTTCTCACTCTTGTTTGGCTTTGCTCCGGAAAGTGATGAGATTGCTGTAAGGCATGAGGCCATGCTGACTCGGCTTTTGTTCCTCACCGAGTAAATAGGGAACTACTTACTGCTTGAGGAAAGCAGCCATGTTTGGGTGGATGGAGGTCCTTCCTCCTATTCCTCCTTCTTTAAATTGTTGTTAGAAGAAAAGAAAAAAAAAGGGGAACCTCAAAAGCTACTAAGTTCAGCTTTTCCCCAAGGCAGAGAGAAATTCCTGACCCTGAGTTTCAATCCTAACTCTGTTATTTACTAGCTATGTGACATTAGGCAAGGAATTAGACCTCTCTGAACCTGTTTCCCTCTCCTATAAATGTCAGGGCTAAATTTGATGCCTCTAAAGTTCCTTCTAGGTCAGAACTTATAATCCTGTGATTCCTCCATTGCAAATCAGAGTGATGGATCCTAATGAGGGAAAGGAGAGAGGGAAAGAGGAAACAAGTATTTTATTAACTGCCTACTATGTGCCAGTGCTAGGTCTGAAGTCAGGAGGACCTGAGTTCAAATCTGGCCTCAGACACTTACTAGCTTCGGGACCCTGGGCAAGTCACTTAACCCTGTTTGCCTCAGTTTTCTCATCTGTCAAATGAACTAGAGAAGGATATGGCAAACTACTCTAGTATCTTTGCCAAGATAACCCCAAAAAGGGGTCACGAAGGATCTTAAAAGATTGAACAACAGTAACAATAGTATATGCAAAGCACATACTAAGTGCTTTTAAAATTGTATCTCCTATAATCCCCTTGGGAGATAGGTATTATTGTTTCCCCTATTTTACAGTTGAAGAAACCGAGGCAAACAGTTTAAGCGGTTAGCCCAAGGACACACAGGCAGTAAACAAAGGAGGTAGGATTTAAATCTAGACCCTTGACTCTAGAACCCATGCCATTATGCCCCAGTTTCACTGTGCCATGGACATAGCTGTATTTAGCACTCTACTCTCAGTGCTATATGCTTACTGAACGTACTTTGTTTAAGACCCTTACCCCGACAATAGAGACTTAGGGGAAATATGACTGCAGGCGGTGGGCTCTGTTGCTAACTGGTTGGCCACCAGGATGCCCTTGTCACCCTGCAGGACTAACTCCTGAGGGCCAGCCTGTTCACTTTTCCTGGCAAAGTTACAAAGTGGAATTGTTGCATTTTGCCAACATGGGCTATTCCCTAGTTGCTTTTGTACCAATGGAAAACTAAGAGGCCAAAAGCTAATTGAAGAAAATTGAGCAAGAAAGAGCTAATTTAGTCCTATTTGATTTGACCAAAGCCCGTTCAAATAAATATTATTTTTCCCAAGATGAACTATCGCGTACAGGATTTCTTTGGGAACTTTACCTTTCAATCCTGCCAAATCCTAATCCATTTTTTTTGATCGACCAGATTGTCCAATGCCAAAAATGTTTCTGGTGAGCAGAGCCAGGACTTAAGGTAGCCCAGATTGGGGACTGCCTTAAACACAACATTCATGGAGAATGCAATGAAAGACTTTTAAAAAATGACTTTTTTTTTTTAAACCCTAACCTTCTATCTTTAGAATCAGTTATAAGAGAGAAGATGGGCAAGGGTTAGGCAACTGTGGATTAAGTGACTTGCCCAGGGTCACACAACTAGGAAGTATCTGAGACCTCAGATTTGAACCCAGGTCCTTGTGATTCCGGGCCTGGCACTCTATACACTGTACTACCCAGCTACCCTAAAAACCTGACTTCAATAAATGTATAAGTACTTACTTTACTTTAAAGATCTGTTTATTTTGAAAAGCATATATTATTTCTCCTCCCCATTTTCCTTTTCCCCTGTCCATTATCATAATAAATAATTTTATATACAGTAATAATAATGAATAATAAATATAAATAATAAATCAATAAAACTCTTCTAATATATATGCTTAGTCCAGCAGACCAAATTTATGCATTGGTCATATCTCAAAATGCAGGCTTTGTTCTTCATTCTAAGTCTCTCTCCTCTCTGGCAGGGGATGAGTGGCATGTTTGATCTTTGCTTCTCAGAACTCAAAGTTTCTCAGGGTTTCTTCAAGTCTTTCAAAGTGGTTTTTCTTTGTGATGTTATTGTCATAACCTCACTCTGAGTCAGTGTTTCAGTGGGGTCTTCCCAGTTCCCTCAGAAATTGTTCATTTCGTCATTTCTTATGGTGCAATAGTAGTCCATTACTTTTATATACCACGTTCTTTTAGCCATTTCCCAATAGATGGGTAGCCTTTTGGTTTCCACTTTTTAGCACCTACAAAAAAAGCTACTATTAATATGTCTGCACATATGATTTTTTTACCCTGTTTTCTTTGGTCTCTTTGAGGCACAGACCGTGTAGTGATATTGTTGTGTTGAAGTCCCTAAGACTTTTGGAGTATAGTTCCAAAATACTTTTCCAAATGGTTAGACTTGTCACAGCTCTACCAACAAAGTACTAGTAGTGTACCTGGTTTCCCACAACCCCTCCAACATTTATCATTTTCTTCTTTTATCATTTTTTGCCAATGTAATTGTTGTGGGATAGAATCTCAGAGTTACTTTAATTTGCATTTCCCAAATGATTAGAGAAAAAAATGCACTTATTTTTAATAGATGAAGAAAACTCTGTGTCCTATACATTGGAGTTTATGTTGTGATAAGTCAATTTGCCCTATGACACAAGCAAAATAATCTCTAATGTGAAATAACTCAGGGCAGTGCAATGTCAAACCTGCCTGGAGACAGAGAAATATGTTGCCCTGATCCTACTGACCAAGGACTAATGCTCCTACCAGCCCCAGCCCTAGCTCAGACTCCCCATACGGGAACTATTCAAAGACAAGCTCTTCTCTTTCTGTTTTTCTGCAAGTATCTCCTTCCTTTTGCTAAGATATTTGGAAGATGAGGCCTCATTGACAGACAACACCATCACGAGGAATTCACAAGATAGCATCATCGCATGGTTCCTATGCCCCTGTGGCTGGGCCATTCATTGCAATCCATTTTTAATAAAGTCTGAGGCCACAGACTTGGAGAATATGGAAAACTTCTTGGCTTTGATTGTGATGAAACCAGATGCATGTGTATTTTTTTTTTTTAATTTTAAACCCTTAACTTCTGTGTATTGACTTATAGGTGGAAGATTGGTAAGGGTAGGCAATGGGGGTCAAGTGACTTGCCCAGGGTCATACAGCTGGGCATGTGTATCTTAAAAGCTATAGCCAGGAGGACTTTTAAGTTATAAACCAGGCAAGAAAGCCACCATCTCTTTCCCATTGCCCATTTGTCTTATCACAGGTATGACTAATTATAAAATTTAGGGAGACAGAAACTCTCTAATTCTTTTTTTTTAACCCTTACTTCCTTGGTAACAACTCTAAAGGTTGTTAGCCCCAGCAAGGGCTGGGAAAACAGGGTTAAATGACTTGCTAAGGTCACACAGCTAGGAATTGTCTGAGGTCCTCCCAACTCCATGCTTGGTGCTTTATCCACTAGGCACCTACCTGCCTTTCTAATCCTTTTAATACGCCCCCTTTCTCTTTGATCTCTCTTCTGGTGGTTGGTTTCAGGAGAGGTCTCATTCCCTCACTCTTCTGGTTGTTCCTTTCCCGAGTCCTCCAGTTTGTAAACTGTTCCCATTCCTACCCAGAAGCAGATACGGTCCTTCCTGTGTGTTCTGACCAGGGCAGGGGGCACTTCCCTCTTTCTGGAGTCCATTCATCTAATAAGACAGCCCAAGACTGCATTAAAAGAGACGTAGCATCCAGAATTGCAGAAGTGATGGTCCCATTGCCCTAGAATCTTAAGGCATGCCACATTCTATATGCCTAGACCATCAATTGAAGGAAATAGGGTGTTTAGCCAGAGAAGAAAGGATGAAGTAGAGAAATAATATCTATCCTCAAGTATTTGTCACATGAAAAAGGGACTGGATTTGTCTTTCTCAGATTCCTCCAAGGCAGAATTAGGAACAGTGGGTAGGAACTGCATTGTTGCCAGCTTGGGACTAACACGAGGCAAAACTTTCATACAAGAAGAGCTATCCCAAAGTAGGCTACCCAAGAAGATAGTGAGCTTCCTGTCACTGGAGTTCTTCAAGTAGAAGGTAGATGACCACTTATTGGTAATGGTATAGAGAGTATTCCTTTTCACAGGCAGGAGGTAGACAAGATGAATAATTCTTGGATCCTTTCCACTTCTGAGATTCAGTGTTTTTATGGCTAACTTCCTGATGGCATTTTGTCCTTGTCTTTTTTTCTTTTCTTTCATTTCCCTTCTCACTTTATTTTTCCATTTTTCTTTTCTCCTTTTCCTCTTCTTTTTCTTCTCCTTCTCTTCCTTTTTTTTTTTTTTTTTAACATTTATTAATAATCATTTTTAACATGATTACATGTTTCATGCTCCTATTTTCCCCTTCACCCCCCACACTCCCCCCACCCATGGCCGACGCACTTTTCCACTGGTTTTGTCATGTGTCCTTGATCAAGACCAATTTCCCAATTGTTGGTGGTTGCATTGGTGTGGTAGTTTCGAGTCCACACCCTCAATCATGTCCGCCCCGACCCATGCGTTCAAGCAGTTGCTTTTCTTATATGTTTCCTCTCCTGCAGTCCTTCCTCTGAATGTGGGTAGCATTCTTTACCATAAATCCCTCAGAATTGTCCTGGGTCATTGCACTGCTGCTGGTACAGAGGTCCATTACATTCAATTTTACCACAGTATATCAGTCTCTGTGTACAATGTTCTTTTGGCTCTGCTCCTTTCGCTCTGCATCAGATCCCGGAGGTCTCTCCAGTTCGCCTGGAACTCCTCCAGTTTATTATTCCTTTTAGCACAATAGTATTCCATCACCCGCATATACCACAGTTTGTTCAGCCATTCCCCAATTGAAGGACATA
>NC_058132.1:73051028-73071079 GCF_016433145.1 Gracilinanus agilis
TCTTTCTTTCTTTCTTTCTTTCTTTCTTTCTTTCTTTCTTTCTTTCTTTCTTTCTTTCTTTCTTTCTTTCTTTCTTTCTTTCTTTCTTTCTTTCTCTTACCTTCATCTTAGAATCAATACTGTGTATTGGTTCCAAGACAGAAGAGTGGTATGGGCTAGGCAATAGGAAGTGTCAGAAGTCATATTTGAACCCAGGACCTCCTGTCTCCAGGTCTGGCACTCAATCCACTGAATCACCTAGCTCCTCCTGCTTCTTTTCTAGCAACTCCTCCAGAATCCAGCTCCCTTGGTTTCTCTTCTGCTCATATCCTTTCTGCTGTTACTTGCAATGGATCACTTTCACACGCTCCATCTTCATCTCTGACCACTCCCTTGCTTTCTGGTTCCACCTCTTCAGATGGCTACAGGGCAGCTAAGTGCAGAAACTTAACCTGCCAGGCCTGAGTTCGACTTCTACAAGAAGCAAAACGGAGCAATTCTCAGCCTGAAGTCAGATAAACTGAGTTCCAATCTCAGCTCTGCCATCTCCTTACCATGTGATTTGGAGCAAGTCATTTGAGTTCTTTAGCCTCAGTTTTCTTCTCTTGTAATGTGAAAATAATGATATCTGACCCTAGATCTTTCCTAGCTATGTGACCCTAGGTGAGTCACCTCACCCTTTTTGCCTCAGTTTCCTCATCTGTGAAATAGCTTGGAGAAGGAAATGGCAAACGCCTCCAGTTTTTTTTCCAAGAAAACTTAACTGGACTCAAGAAGAGTTAGACACAACTGAAATGACTGAACAACAAATGATATTTGTCCCTCAGGAAGTTACTGAGAAGAAAGTGCTTTGTGGGCTATTAAGCATGATAGAAATGTGAGTTGTTGCTATCATCTCCTCTGAATGAACAGCTCTCCCTTTCAGCTGGAGATCTATGACCTTGTGGTCCTGATTCCATGTTATCATCAGTAGCTTTAGCCTTCTCCCCCTTCTCCAGACCTTCCACCTTGGAATCTTTTCCAGTTCCTTTCCCCATTATTTTTCTTCATCCCATCTAGTCAGTCCTTGAATTCTGCCAATTCTTTCTTCTGTATCCACATTCACTCCCCAGGCCAGTCACATCTTCTCCATCTCCCAGGGTCTTCTCTCACCAACCCATTCTAAACCCTGCTGGCCGTGTCCTCCCCAGACAGAGTTTTCTGCATCTCACTTCTCTGGAATCAGAAATGTACCCAGGGGAGGAGGATTTCTTGTTCCTCAGAAGGAAAAAAAGCCTCTAAAGTCTTCAGCCTGCTTTTTGAACCTAAACCCCAACTATGCAACCTCTACTCTAGCCTTAGTTCTAGTAGGTCACTTCTGGCCAAGCCACATCTGCTTGCGTCCCCCATACCCAGCCTGCCCTCTGCCAAACGTCCCTCCCTTCCAAAGCTGACACGGAGCACTCCTTGTCCAGGACTGACCTATTTGAGATGATTCATTTCACTCTGGCCTCCTTCCCCACTGTCTGTACTTAGATTGTCTGATTAATTCATGCTTCTTGGCATAATGCTTTTCGCAAAGGGGCCCTTCAGTTTGGAGGAGTAAATCACTCAGTCAATCTACAAACATATTTTAAATGCTCACCATGTGCCAGGCACTGTGCTAAGTACTGGTCAAACAAATATAGGCAGAAAGAAAGTCTCTGCTCTCTGGGGACTTACATTCTAATGAGGGAAGACGACACATAGAAGGAAAGCTTGAAAAGTGTTGGGGTTGAGAGAAGAGGCTAGAAGGGTACCTACTTGGGGCCAGAGTAGCCAAGTCCAGAGAAGGAAGGGTAATGGGGGGAGAGGCCTTCCCTAAAATGGAGGTTTCAGGAAAAGTTCACCAATGGGAAAGGGAATCCATGTAGGGAGACAAGACTGCTTATATGTTCCATTGCCCCTTTTATATTATTAACTGTGTCGCCTTGAGAAAAAAGATGGATTGAGTCTCCTGTTTGTGTCCTCCCAGAAGGCCTGGGACAGGACAGGGCTATACCTTAGGCACTTTGAGGCAGCTAGGCAATTCAATAGAGTACTGACCCTGAAATCAGGAAGGCGAGTTCAAATCCTTCCTCGGAAACTTATTAGCTGTGTGACCTTGGGCAAATCACTTACCCTCTGTCTTTCTTAATTTCCTCAACTGTAAAATGGAGATAATAATATCACTTACCTCCCTGGTTTGTTATGAGGATCAACTAGGATAATATTTGTATAGCACAGTGCCTGGCATGTAGGAGACACTCTCCTACATATCTTATTATTACTAGGTAAATGTTATTGACCAAGTATCTGGTTGGCTAAGAAAAATAAGTTCATTTTGGTTCTAGAAGATAGTGACCCATGGTAGTTATTAATTGTTATAATCTTAAAAAAAAACACCTTACCTTCTGTTTTGGAATTAATACCTTGTCTATTCCAAGATAGAAGAGCAAGTAAGGTCTAAGCAATTGGGGTTAAGTGACTTGCCCAGGGTCACAGAGCTAAGAAGCATCTGAGGTCAGATTTGAACCCAGGTCTTCCCAACTCCATCCCTGGCTTTCAATCCACTGAGCCACCTAACTGCCCCATTACAAGTTTTTGAAACCCTACTCATAAGCGATGGGAGAAGGCATCCTGTGATAGACATGAAATGCTATTCAATAAACCAAGTCATGATCCATTGCCCACCTCCCACATACCACTCCCACACCCTGTAGGTCGGCAGGGGGCTCATGAGCTGACGTCAAGACAAAGTAACCCCCAACCCTCGGATGTAATCTTAGCCTACTCTAACGCAGAGCTTCCAGGAATAAGGAAGTGATAACATCACTTCCCTCTGCCTTACTCATACCTCGCCTAGAGTAGAGCTGTGGGCCCCATGGTTTGAGGAAGGTCACTAGTAGGCTGGGATGTGTCCAGAGGGAGAACAGCAAACTCAAAGACCTTGAATCCATCAGGTAGGAGGATCACTTGAAGGAGCCAAGGAGTTTTAGCCTGAAGAAGAGCAAGCTCAGAGGGGAATCCTATGGCCAACTGTCTTAAGTCTTTCAGGGATATCCCACAGAAAAGGCATTAGACTCTTGGTCCCAGGCAGGGAGGGAGAACCAAGACCAGTGGAGGTTTCAAATAGGCCAATCTAAGATTGATGCCAAGCAAAACTTCCTGACAGTGAGAAGGGGCACCTTGGGAAATGGTGAGCCCATTAGTAGAGGTCTTCAGACACAAACCAGATAAGCTTTGGTCAGTCATGTTACAGAAGGAATTCTTATTCAGATGCAGACTCAACTAGAAGGCCTCTGAGGTCCTTTCTTACTCAGAAAATTCTCTAATTCTCTGCTACCCAATCTGTAAAGGAGCAACGTGGTTTTGACTAAGTGTGGCGCTGGGTTTGGTCCATCTCTCTTATTCCACAACATCTCAGAAAAGAGACCGAATTTGGTGGCTCTAAGTATTAAAGAGATAGTTGTACAGAAGAGAAATTAGACTTGTTCTACTTGGCCCTGAAGGCTGGGAGGTGAGACACAGGCATCAGGAAAATCCAGATTAAGATCTGATAGAAGACAAAACTTGTTTATAATCCAATCTGCCAAGATGTAGATTGAGATGTCTTGGGAAGCAGGACCTTCCTTCTCACTCTTGTTGGGTGTGCCATAAAGAGGATTTTCAATCCTATAGAGGTTAGGCTAGGTGGCCACAACATTGTGATTCTGTAATTCTGGATGGGCTGAGCACAACCTGGTGTGATCAGATAAGCTGGTGATAGCTCAACCTGTGCTGAGGCTAGGGGAGAAGGAGGAGAGGAGCCTGTCCCCTACCAACTAGGCTTCTCTAAGACTAGATCCGCACCCAGGCCTGGATGCAGATCCTGGTTCTGCTACTTTCTGGATTGTATTTCCCTTCCCAAGAGCTTTTGTGTGTAAAATGGGTATATGTAGGGAGGGGAAAGATGCTGCAGGAATGTGTGTAAATGGAATTATCCTCCTTTACCAGACAATTTCCAAGATTCCTTCTAGCTTGAAATACTGTGATCTGAGGAAAGTGAGGGAAGTGTGAGGGGAGAGATAGACTGGAAGAAGTTTTGTTTCCTCTTCCTTTTTTCTTTCCAGTTAAAAACCAAAGTCTGCCATGTAGAAATCCTTTCCTAGGTTGTAGCTTTGATTTACTCTCTCCTTTGCCCACATTGAGACCAGCCTAGAATCTTGCCCAAGGCCCGCCTTTGAGTGTATCATGATTTCCATAGAGTATCAGTATATAAACTCCCTCCCTCAACATTCTCCCCGATTCTAAGTGCTCTTTCAGAGCCACTAATTGCTGTGATTATAAGGACTGTAATAGCCAAGCCGCCCCCCCCCCCTTTCCTACCTATGCCCTCTAGTTGTCTGTAAAGGTGGGGTCTCAGATAAGTGTGTCTCAGACAAGAGTCTGTGAGTCAACTCTCATCCTTGGTCGCTGACTTACCTGTGACTCTACACTCTGCTAACTCAGGACCAGCCCCTGGGGACCTTCAACCTGCTACAACAGATGCAGACCAGAGGGCCCCTACACCAAGATCCTGCTCTCCCGAGAATACAAAGACCATGATGGCTCTGTCCTGGAACAAGGCACACTTAACTCACACCACATACGAAGAAGGGACAGGAAACCCACGGCGGCAGGGGTGGTGCCCCACAGGTGACAAGACTCTGCTAAGTTTGCTTTCCCTATAACCTTGGAGAACCTTTAGATCCACAAGAGCGATAACCAGCAAAAGGTGGCCCCCATCTGCTGGCTCCTGTGGTCAGGCGTTGACCTGCTGGACTCTGCTGATCGGTGGAGTGCTTATCCACAGGCAACTGTGTGTGGTACTCTTGCCATGGCCAAGGGTTTAACAGTGCCCCGAGCGCATGCCCAATGGCGCTGCCACGTCAACATCTGAAGCTCTGAGAACGGCGGCCTTGGAAAGAGGCAGATGTCAGTACTAAAGTGAATAATGATTCCGTACCAACAGTGTGTTTGACGGTGGCTAATGGCTGTGTTAAAAGCAAGAGGATGTGGAATTTCAGAACTGAAGAGTTTACTTGGCTAACAGTTATTCCTTAGCAAAGATGCTCCCCCAAATAAAAACACTGGATTTCAAATGTTCTTCTTAAGCTGATTCTTTATCCTTCCATAATGTCTTTCTTTCTTCTAACTCACTCAAAGGGTGTCCCAGGATTAGCCTTAAACTCACACGTACCTGTATCCGGTGCTGGGTCCCATGGCCTCTGGCTGGCCCCAGAAAGGTCTAAGAAGGTGCTACAGAGGACATAACCATTGCCAAAATTGTGATTCAGAGTTGACGTAGTGTATTCTTCCTCTAAGACCTCAAGCATCTTACAGTGTAGTCCAATGCCTGAGACTTTTCCCAGGGACACACACAAGGGAGGCTGATACCAATAGACCTGCGAGGAAAGCCCCATGCAGATAACCAGGCTCCCCATGGATGGCTTGCATTGCCATGCTACATGTTCCCACATCTCTTGTTTTCCCTTCCGTGGACCTTCTTGACTTTATATCCAAAACAGAAAAGCCATTTTAGGAATATCAGCTCAGGAACCTGGACTATCTCTGCTTTTATAAACTGCCTAGAGGTAGCCTCTGAGGGAAAGAGGCTGGTGCCCTCATTACAGCTATTAGCAGTAGCCACTGCCTTCCTGCTATCACGGCCAAACTGTCCTGTTTTTCTGATGATAGCAACATTTGGGGAATGGGCCAATAGAAGTCCATACAGAATAAGAAAGGGTCACTGATTCCCCAGCTGTGACAGCGGCAGTAAGTAGTTCATTGATGTAGACTCTTGGGGACAGTAAAGGCAGTCATTGAGCAACATTTTTCTGTTAAGATAAATTTGGAGAAATGTATTATGTGAGTCCATTTCCCCGGGCAGGCTGAAGTCAGGATCCAGTGTGCTTTTAACTGTAAATGATAGGAAATCTTCACATCTCTTCAAAAGCCTCTTGACCCCTGCAACATCTGGATGGTCATCTGCTGGAAATCTTTCCCAGTGGGTCCTAGGCTGGCAAGATGGTGGCCAAACAGAAGTTCCTCCTTCAGGGGCATCCAAAGAGTATAATCCAAAAGAAAAGAAGGTGGGAGGGCAGCCAGTCCCGTGGCCTTCAAAAGAGGCTCTTGTAAGGGGGTAGGAAGGCGTAGTTTCTGCAGGGGAAGCAAATAGGATCTGGAAGTGGGGTAAGCAGAAACAAAGAGACTAAAGGGATGTCCAAAAATGGAGGAGACAGTAAGTAGAGCACCAAGAATTGGTTTTCAACAACTCAACTTGGGGCAGAATGGCTTTGGATCTGAAAGGGTTAGGCTGAGTTGCTCTTCTGATTGGCCAAGAGCTCTCTGTTTTCGGGCTCGGTCAGCCCTACCCCTTCTGTAAGATTGTGACTATAGATACAACCTGCCCCATCCTTCTTCCTAGTGTCTACTGGGGCCAGAGCATAGGGGAATGCTACCTATATGTTGGAAAGTGGAAATAGTGAAAATGAGGAAAGGGCGAGAAGTAGAATTGTAGCAGAACTCTGTAGTGGGAAGGACTATTAACCTTACTTACCTTGCAGCATGAGGCAAAATCCCTGGCCTAAGGCACAGTTAATTTAGACATGCCATCTGCCCTTTACCCTGAGGCAGCCAGGACATAAAGTTAGGGCTAGGGAGTTTGACTTGGAGTGAGGGAAACCTAAATTTAAATCCTGCCTCAGACTCTTATTTAGCTTAGTGTGTCCTGGGTAAGTCACCTAACTCAGTGTCCTCATCTATAAAATGGGGATAAATAATAGCACCTACCTCCCAGTGTTGTCATGTGGGTAAAATTGAGGTTATATAGGAAGCCCTTTGCCATCCTTAAGGCTCTCTATCAATGTCATCTTATTGTTATTATTGTTGTTGTGATATTATTACGGGAAGCAGTAGACTCTTGACTTGGAGCTCAGCAAACAGGGTAGTCCAGGCTTCCTATATATAAGCTCATATCCTCAGTCTGAGGTGAGTCAGAAGGGAAGCCCAGGGGGCTGGGAGCCCCCTGGGAGAAATCATTTGATTTGTTTGTTTGTTTGTTTGTTTGTTGTTTTTAAGATATTTTATTATCCCAATTACACGTACTGATCATTTTCACCGCACTTTTTCCAAAATTGTGAGATCCAAATTGTTTCCCTTCTTCCCTTCCCTCCTCCCCCTCGGAGATGATAAGCAATTTGATCTGAGTTATTATCCATGTATTCTCATGCAAAACTTACTTTCATATGAAATCATCCAATTCTTTTGGCAATAGAGCAAAGAACAAGGAAGAATGAGAACTTCACCAACGTATTGACCATTATCACGTCTCCCCCTTGGCCCTGTGAGATGACAGATGTAGGATCAAATCCTTAGAAAAGAGGCTCAGAGCATTTCGAAAGGGTAGGAAGGAGCTGAGCCACTCAGCTAGTTTCCCAAAGGAATCCTGAATCCTCCATGCCCAGCTTTCCACTAGTCATGGCAGAGCCCAAGGATTATATAGAATATTCTGTGTCCCACTTCCATTTCTCTCACCCTTCCTCCCAGACCTGGATTGCTCCTCCACCTCACCTGCTCGCCTTCACCTCCTTGAATCCCTAAATCTCTTAAAGGCTCAGCTCAAGTATCCCCTCCTTCTGGAAGCCTTTCCTGATCTCTCTAGCTCATTGACCTCGGAGGCCATTGATCTTCTCTTTTGAAAAAAAAAAAAAAAGGTAACTGAGGCTTAAGAGGTCAATTAGGTGACTTGCTCAAGATCATAACAGTATTAAGTGTCAGAGGCAGGATTTGCACCCAGTTCCTCTGCCATTGCACCAAGTTGCCTCCCTGATGTTCCAGTTCTCCCCACCCCTAAAAAGAATTCCTTTGTATTTGCTTTGTATATATTTTGTATTTGCTTATTTGCATACATGTCAAGTATGAGCCCCTCGAGGGCAGGAATGATTTTGTTTTTATCTCTGTATCCCCAGCACCTAGCACAGTGCCTGGCACATAATGGGTGCTTAATAAATGCTTTGAATTGAACTGAACTGCCCTGAACTGAAGCTACTTCACTTGAAATGAACCAACAGCTGCGGGTGCCACAGGGTGAGGGTGGTGTTGCCTGCGTGGAGGAGCTGCTTCTTCCTTGCTGACGTGGGCACGAGGGGCAGTTAGCCTAGCCGCCTGCTGCAGCAAGACCTCAGAGAGGTCAGAGACAGTTGGGAGTGGCTGGTCAGTTCTCATTTTAGAGGAAAGCTCGTCGGGGTGGCCCCTCCCTGGGCCCTCCGGCTTCCTGGTGGAGGTCTCTGCCATCAGTTCTGCTTTCTGAGAAAGGGTTTGACTTTCGAGTTGAGCTGGCTTTTAAAAGACGGGGCCCACCAGATGGTCACAGGCTTATTCGACTCGTCACTGTGGGCACAGACTGGGGGTGGTGCTCTTTCTATGAGACGTTGCCCAGCTTCAAAAACTGGCTCTTCCACCACTGGTCATTTCCCCCTCCCGGATAGTTCAGCTGTACTCTGCCTCTTTGTTACCTCCTGTCTTAGTATCATTTCTAAGACAGAGGAGCAGAAAAAGCTAGGTAAACATTGTTAAGTGACTTGCCCAGGATCACACAGTTTAGAAATGTCTGAGGCCATAGTTGAATTTGGGTCCTCCTGA
Source organism: Gracilinanus agilis (assembly GCF_016433145.1). Lineage (NCBI taxonomy): Eukaryota > Metazoa > Chordata > Mammalia > Didelphimorphia > Didelphidae > Gracilinanus > Gracilinanus agilis. The sequence continues at coordinate 73,059,669 of NC_058132.1, forward strand.
CTCCAGCTGGGTGCTCTATCCACGGTGCTACCTTGCTGCTCCTACAACTCTGCCTCTCACATTTTCCTGGCACCATAGGCAAAAAGTAACGGAGTCTCTCTGTGAGGATAGCCTGTGTCACTATCTCAGAGGCATCCCTTTCCAAGAAGCCTGGCATATGCCAAGAGAGAGACAGTGGTGAACCTCCCTTTTAAATTTTCATGCTTGGGCATCACTGGGCCACTGCCGTGCCAGAAGGCTGAGGAAGGAAGGGTGGGTCTCTAGCAAGCCCATGAGCAGAGTTCTAGGGGCCAGATTCCTTGAAGAAACATCAGCTATTGTTGTTATTATGGCTATTGTTATTATTATTGTGGGAAACAACAGACTTTACAAAATTAAAAACCCTTCCCTGCCATCTTAGAATCAATACTGTGTGTTGGTTCCAAGGCAGAAGAGTGATAAGAGCTAGGCAGTGGGGGTTAAGTGACTTGCCCAGGATCACGCAGTTAGGAAGTGTAGTCAGGGGTCCAGAGGTTCCTGAGTTCAAGGAACAGCCACTTTGGCTGGAATTTAGAGTATTTCATGGCAGCTAATTTACAATAAATCTAGAAAAGTAGGCTTTCTGGGTCGGTCAAGTCAAGTGAAGTCTATAAGCTTTTATTAAGCTTTTTCTATGTGTCCAGCACTGTGCCAAGTGCTTTACTGTGAAATCAATCTGAGCTCTCAAGGAACTCCCAGTCTAATGGAGGAGACAAGTGCAAATGACTACATACAAATAGGATATAGACCGGATAAACTGGAGCTAATCTCAGAGGGAAGGCACTTAGGCTGAGGCCCAGGGAAGACTTTTAGCAAAAGGTGGGACTTTAGCTGAGACAGGAAGGAAGCCAGGACTTAGAGAGGGCAGAGAGAATTTCAGGCATGACAGTGACAGTCAGAGAAAATGTCCAGAGCTAAGTGGCTCAGTAGAGATCCAGAACTAGAATCAGGGGGACCTGGCCTCAGACACTCCCTAGCCATGTAACACTGCACACATCACTTAACCCCAATTGCCTAGCCCTTACCACTCTTCTGCCTAGGATCTAGGAACTGATGCTTAGTATCTATTTTAAGACAGAATGTAAGGATTAAGGAAGGAAGGAAGGGAGGGAGGAAGGAAGAAAGGAAAGGAAGGAAGGATGGAAGGAAGGAAGGAAGGAAGGAAGGAAGGAAGAAAAAGAAAGAAAGAAAGAAAGAAAGAAAGAAAGAAAGAAAGAAAGAAAGGGCATCACTGGAGCTGAGAGATGGAGTGTCTTGCTCATGGGTCATTATCACTGGATTGAAGAATCCTTGGCAGGGAGTGAGGTGTGGAAAAGGTAGGAAGGGGCCAGGATGTGAAGAGCCTTAAAAGCCAGAGGGTTTTTGTATTCAATCCTGGAGACAATAGGGAGTCACTAAAGTTTATTAAATGATCTATAAGCTTGTCAGAGAGGATGTGGTCATTGGAGATTGGAGGGAATGGAAAGAAGGCAGGTGGAAGAAGACCAGGAGTCATTCCACTGGGTTACTACAATTTCACCATTCTTCATGCTTTGGCACTTACCTCTTGACCAAATAGCTCATGACAAAGTGACCCGTCCTTCCTACAATATAGATGAAGCCTTCAGCCAGTGGGCAGGAATTATTCCTAGTCATGAATCATAGTGGTGTCACTCCCACCTGCCCTGTTACAACTGGCTGATGTAAGCAGTTATATCTCCCCCTGATCAGGACTCTACTCAGGCCTCACACATTACTGTAGGAGGGCAAGGAGGCCAGTTGTGTTCAGTCTGGCTGGTTCATTCTTAGCCAAAGCCAACAACCTCTCCAGAAATTGATCCCTGAGTGCCGTCTTCTTTCCAAGGAAGATTCTGGCCGAGAGTTTGAAAGCTGCTGGCATGGTTGATAACCTGCCTTTGGCTGTGGTGGAGTTTTTTGAAGTGCAGTTCATGACTTTGAGTATCAGAGACTCTCCTGACTTCCTAAAAGAATACCTCCTAATCACATAGCTGTCCCTTGGTTGCCTCTCTATGGGGCATAGATCAGTCATGCCAACATAAACCCTACCTTGGCTTAGTGAGTAAGAAGGTTGGTTCTAGGGCTTAACTTCAAGGAAGAGCCAAGTCTGGGCCAAGAAGCCAAGCAATTCCTCTGTCTGAATGGCTTATATATTTTTTTTTTCAACAAAAGACAGGAAAGGATCCTAATGGAACAGTCTGTATGCTACCTTAGAGGCCAACTCTCAAACTACCCATTTTCATCTTTAAGGTAGATACCCAGCCCCCAAAAGTTACATTCTTAGGTTAGAACTGGCCCACTTGGACCATGAGGGCTATATCCCTTGTTTGAACTTGGGCTAATTTCAGCTGCAAGGAAGACTTTGGTGCCCATAGGAAGGAGGAGAAAGAGTGGGAAGGAACAGTCATTAATTAAGTGCCTATCATGTGCCAAGAATTTTAACTATCTCATTTGACTCTTAAAACAACCCTGGGAGGTAGATACTATTAGTTTTTCCATTTTATACTTGAGAAAACTGAGGCAATGGAGGTTAAGTGACTTGTTCAGGGTTCCATATCTAGTAAACATCTTATACTTGAGTTGAGCTCAGGTCTTCCTGACTCCAGGCCCAACACACCACTCTAGAGGCCACAGATTTCTCTATTCCTTCTTGAAGAAAAGTAAAGAGAATGATTCAGTCCTTCCCTGGTCACCAGAACAAGTTGACCTCTAACAAGAAGGCCCTTTCTGGAATTCTGTAGTCCTTATATACCAGATAACAACCTACCCAAAGACTTCCCTATCTAAGAAATGCAGGGAATGGATTAAATGGCCTCCAGGGTCCCAAAGCCATTCTCAAAGAGATATCTTTGCAGGAACAAAGGGGGAAATTAAGACTAGAATCTGGAAGTAGGATAAGCATGAGCTATAGCCAAAGAGATGTAGATACCAGAAACCCAATCCCTGGAGGAAGATGAGAGGAGATTGGAGCAGCTACAGTACAGAGAACTGGGCTTAAAGCCAAATCAGGTTTTAGCTTTGTAATCACGAGTACCATCCAGAAGGGAAATGGGTTGTCTTAACAGGTAGAGGACTTCCTCTCAGTAGAAATCTCACATAAAGCCTAGGCAAAGTAGCAGCCAGGTAGCAGAGTAGATAGAGCACCAGGCCTGAAGTCAGGGTTCAAATCTGGTCTCGGGTACTTCCTAGCTGTGTGACCCTGGACAAGTCACTTAACCTTGATTGCCTAGTCCTTGTCACTCTTCTATCTTAGAATTGATACAGAAGATAAGGACCTAAAATAATGCCTAGATGACCACTCTTTGGGGAGGTTGTAGAAAAAAAATTCTTGGCCAGACACTGGTTGGGCCAGATGCTTTCAGAGAGTGTAATATCAATATCCCACCATGGAGGCTTAAACCACGGGTTGGAAGAGGCTGCCATAATTTTGGATCTCATTTTTGTGTAAGATTTGAACAAGATGACTGCTGAAGTCTCTTCCAACTCTCAGATTTCGTGATTCTGTTTCTGTAAAGTCTGTTTCCTCTGATGTCCTCTCCTATCTCCTGGTCTGTCCTCTGGGGCTAAGCAGGACAAGCCCTTCATAACCCTGGGGAAAGCTGTTCTGTTCCCTCCACCCTGCCCCTGAGCCTTCTCTTCTCTGAGATAAATATCTCCACCTCTTTCTTCTTAGGCCACATTCTCTAGTGTCCTCCTCAGCATCCCAGTTGCCCTCCTGTGGATACATGACAGTTTCTCGGTATCCTTCCCAGAAGTGAACCTCATAGTACTCCAGCCACAGACAGACCAGAACAGAGGGCAGCTGAAGGATACTGTCTTCCTAGGAGGCTGCCTAAGGCCACATGAGCATTCTGGTCTTCCTTTCTGTCCACTCTGGGGAGAGTGGCATTTTTCTGGCATTAGAAATATATGCATTTCTACAGAAACCATATTTTAAAAGCTCTCTTTATTCTGTGCCACTCTTTTTTAAAACCTCTTACCTTCTGTCTTAGAATTAATTCTAAGTATCAGTTCCTAGGCAGAGGAGTGGTAAGATCTAAGCAATTGGAGTTAAGTGACTTGCCCAAGGTCATATAGCTAGAAAATGTCTTAGGCCCAATTTGAACCCAGGTCTTCCATCTCTAGGCCTGACTCTCTCTCTCTCCAAGGAGCCATTTATCTGTCCCTTGCATCTCACTCTTTATGGCTCTCCAAGTGGGTTTCCTCTTCTTTGTTCATCCCAGATGTGGCATGGAGAGAACCAGATGAAATGACTATTCTCCAGAAGACCAAAGGGGGGACTTGTTAGAACTGCCTGCTAAGCCAGAATTCAGATCCAGTTTCTTAAGTCACCTGACTTTTAAATGATTTGCTTCTTTATTGTAGAATTGTAGATTAAGAGCTAGAAGGGAATAAAATTCCATCTAGTCCAATCTCTTCATTTTATAGAAGAGGATAATGGGTTCTAGAGAGGGGGAAATGACTTATGTAAAGATATACAGGTACTAAGTAACAGGGCTAGGACTTAAACTTGAATACTCTCTAACTCTTCACCAAGTGCACCCATTCTCCTTGTCTATAGTTACTAAAGATTTGCTTTAAGAAAGGGCAGGGAATTTTAGGGGAAGCCATTTCCAAGGCTAGGAAAGGGCACATCAGTTGGGAGTAAGAAAGGAAAAGAAATAGCTGTTGCTCAGTGGTTAGAGCACAGGACCTGAAGTCAGGAAGACCTGAGTTCAAATCCAGCCTCAGACACTTTCTGAGTGACCCCGGGCAAGCCACCTAACCTCTGATTGCCTGACAGAAGGATCCATTAGAGAAGGAAATGGCAAACCACTCCAGTACCCTTGCCAAGAAAACCTAAAAGATAGCTATGGTCTATAGGGTCATGAAGAGTCAGATTCAATAGAAAGACCAAAGGACAACAAAGAGCAGAGGACTCCACTTGGCCAATCCCCTTCCCATTCCATGTAACTAAAAAGAATGATGGCTAAATCCTTAGATACCTAGATTGGAGTTTTGCTCCCCTTTTCATTATGAAAGCATATCACTTCCCTGGCCTCAGTTTCCCCAGGATTTACTGAACTATAGGATCCCACTCAGACAGTGAAGGAAGGTTTTGGGTTTATAACTTATGGTCATTATGGAACCTTCCCAGAAGCCTTGAGTATATACAGAGTTTGTGAGATGAGAAGGGGAAAGCCTTGACCCTCTCAGGCCAGATACTTCTCTCATTTAGGAGCAAATGGCCTTTCTTCCTGACCTTGTTGTAGGAAACTCTGGAAACCTGGGGCCTCTGAAGTATAAGTGGGGAATCATGGGAAGTAGGGAGGAAGGGAGAGGAGGAAGGGTGCCTGCTGAGAATAGAATGGAATTGGTATTTTTGATTACCTGCTCATCTGGGGTAAAAAATTCTTGGTCTTAAGAGTTGGAATGCCTGGATTTACATGATATCTGCCAGCCATAAGCAAAATCACAACCTCTCTGAACCTCAGTTTCTTCATCTTTCTAATGGGACACCCCTGTTTCTCAGTCTCAGAGATGTCACAAAGACTGGGAGGTGGGACTGGTTAATAACTGTGATAGTTCTGTGTATAGTTTCCTCTCTGCAGCTTTCTGGAGGCAGCACCCCTAGATGCCTGAGTTCTCTGTGGCTTTGAGACTGTGGCCAGCCTATGACCCCCCCACTTCTCACCTTCCTGCTTGGTTTCCTCTGCCAGCAATACTTAGGCAAGCTCCTGTTAGCCAGTGACAGATGGCCCCGCTGTCAGGGCTCCCACACCCTCCAAGTCAAGCCGGATTTCAGTCTTGAAAGCAGCAAAGTTGTGGTGTCCCCCAGGGTTCCCTGGGGCCCAGCAGAGCTGGGAGAGGGGAGGTGGGGGGAGTGGCAGGAGCTGGCTCAACCCACATGCTCTTCTTTCTAGTACAAATAATTAGAAACCTGGACCTGATTCAAGCTTTTGGTCTCTGTAGGAAGAGAGCAAAACAGACAGAGAGGCTCAGGATTCCAGGGCCCGTCCGCAGACACGCCTGGTGTGTTGGAGCGGAAGGGCTGGCTTTGCTCTGTGTCTGTCTGTCTCTGCCTCTGTCTTGGTGCAGGCCAGCCTGGCCAACCCAGAGAGGGAACACTTCCTTCCATTGGGAAAGGATGAGGGGGAGGCTTGGACCACTTGGTAGAAAAAGGCTCCCACTGTCAGCAACAGCTTAACCCTTTGGACCCCTGCCCCTGCCAGCTGTGCCAGCCTGTCTCCTTCTGTGGGGTCTGGCCACTCACACTTGGAGACAGATCAGCTCTGAGCCTGGGCAGGAAGCCCAGCTGGAACTACTGCCTCTGACAGCCATTGACTCAACTCTCAAATCCTTTGGACCCCCAAGTTCTATTCAGTTCAATAAGTGTTCATCAAATGCCTACCTACTTTGTGCCAGGCACTATGCTGGGCACTGAGGGTGGGAAGACAAAAAGGAAATAGTTTCTACCCTCAAGGAGTTTACATTCTCCCCGGGGGAAAACAACATGTATATGGATGAGTAAATACCAAATGTAAGAATAAAGATTTTGCCTATGATTTTATTGACACAGAGAATTCCCAGAGGAAGAAACTCCTTCTACCAATGCAGACGGACACCTTCCCTGCACCATAAAGTCTTTTTTTTTTTTTTTTCAAACCTTTAACTTCTGTGTATTGGTTCCAAGGCAGAAGAGTAGTAAGGGTGGGCAATGGGGGTCAAGTGACTTGCCCAGGGTCACACAGCTGGGAAGTGTCTGAGGCTGGGTTTGAACCTAGGACCTATCTCTAGGCCTGACTGTCAATCCACTAAGCTACCCAGCTGCCCCTATAAAGTCTTATAGTCACCCAGAACCCAGAGAAGTTACATGATTTACCCAGAGAGTATGTGTCAACAGTAGAATTTGAACATAGGTCTTCTTGGCTACGAGGCCCCCTTGTTCTCCATTTCCCCACGCTGTATCTCTTTCTACCAAATATTTATAATATAAATACAAAGTAAATTAAAACACATAGCAGGGCTATGATGAAGAGAATACTGATTTTGGGTTGGAAAATCTGAGCTTCAGCCATACCTTGAATAGTCACTTTCTGGGTTACTTTGGGCGAATCACTCTCCTTACTCATATATAAAATTAAGATGTAGCTTTCATTCTTGAGAATCGGCATGCCGCTCCAGAGGTTTAGAGACTCTTGGCCACAATAGGCCTAAGGAAATGGGCCCCTCTGGCCCAAAGTGAAGAGAGGAAGGGTTGGGGGCTGGGTGGTCCAAGAGCGGTCCCTCTTTTACACACAAGCCCAAATCATCACTCACTAGGGTGAAAGACTCAAGTGTCAAAGGCCCAAAAGCTCACACCCAAAGTGTCAGCTCTGCTTATGGTACTTACCATTCTCTTCCAGAAAATCTGCTCCTCAACTCACTTTTTCTGCCAAACCAAACCCTTCCCATCCTTCAAGATAAGTCTCACTTCTTCTAGGAAGCTGCCTCCAACAGCACCAGCCCAAGCTACTCTTTCTCCTCTTAAAATTCCTGGCATACTCATAGACTGTAGTGGGGTTATATGGGGTGCCTAGGTGTAGTATTAATAGCTGTTAGTGGATGGAGGGCTGGCCTTGGTGTCTGGAAGGCCAGAATTCAAGTCCTATTTCAGGTGTTCAGATTAAAAATTGGGGAGAAATTGTCTATCTGTATCAATGGAGGAAGTTTCCATAACAGATTTCCTCAAACTGAAGCAATCACAAGTCCAGATCCTTCCTTCTCTCAGCAAAAAATCTAATGCCTCAAGGTTGTGGGGAGGGAAAACACTTAGCAACCTTCAGAAATGGGAGCCACCGGTAGTGTTCAAGACCATTGCCAAGGCCCTAGACGAGCATTCATTTCCATGGTTTTCCTCTTTCTTGTGGGGAAGTCAGCAGCTGCAAAGAGGTCCTGGGAATTGAGGGCTGAACAAAGGCCCCTGGATTTGGTCATTAGCTCTCTCTACCGCAGAGAAAAGTTGTCCACTTTGTGCCTTTATTCACACTGTTCCTTCTTGCTGTATTGTACCCCAAGCATTTATTAAGCACCTACTGAGAATATGGCACTGATTTAGGAACTGGAGGACTTGTAAAATGTATATAAGACATTGCCTCTGCCTTCATGGAGTTCACAGTCTAGTAGGGGGATAAGAAACCCACACAAGTAACTAGAATATGTAATAGTACATAAGCGAGTTCAATAAGGGCAAATTTGGGGCTGCATATGAGATTTTCAGTTTTAAATTGTTTTATTGATAAATTTACTGATACTGTATTTATGTCACTTTTATTTCCTAATCTGTTTTCCATCCCCTTCCCAGAAAACTATCCTGTATAACAAAGAATAAAAACTGAGGGGGCAAAAAACAGGTTAGCTATACTAACCAAGACATCAACTCTATCCAACATTATATTTTGCAGTATTCCATACCCATAATCCCTCACCTCTAGCAAAGAAGGGAGAGAAGTGCATCCTTATGGCTTTTCTTTGAGGCCAAATTTGGTCATTAAAATTTCATAGCTTTCAGTTTGATTTTATCATTGGGCTTTTCTAGTTACATTATTGCAGTCATTTGCAAATATTATTTTCCTGGTTCTGCTGACTTCACTTTGCATTGGTCCAAATAAATCTTCCCATGATCGTATTCTTTAGCTATATGAAATTTTCAAGTGAATGTGGGATGATAAATTGTCATCAGTATTGTAGATGGGATTCCTGCTCAGGTACAAATCGGGCTAGATGCTCTTTGAGGTCCTATCCATCACGACGATTCTATGAATTGAATTGAAGTGTTTGACCTCTCTGTACTCCAGACCATTTATGGTACTCCCAGACCTACAGTACCTACTTGCTCCTTTCTGTCTTTGTATTCCTCTCTGGATGTGCCTTCCTCCCCTTGGCCTTTTACCACCTACACTCAGCTACCATTCATTCATTCATTCATCCATCCATCCATCCATCCATCCATCCATCCATCCATTCATTCATTCAATATTCACTGAGTTCCCATTATGTGTAAAGAAAGCCCTGGACTTGTTACTGTACCAGATTTAAAAAAAAAATATCCCTTAAGATCCTTGCCCACATGAAGAAAGATACTGAGTCTAAATAAGATAGTCTGAATCAAGGCAGAATGTAACAGTTGCCATGAGGAAAGTACTGAACACTTTTGGAGTAAAAGAGAGATAGAAGAGAGGGAGAGGGTATAAGGAGAGAGAGGGGAGAGGAGAAAGAGAGGGAGAGAAAGAGAGGGAGAGAGGGAGGTAGAGAGAGAAAGAAAGAGAGAAAGGGGAGAAAGAGAAGGGGAGAGAAAGAAAGAGAGGGAGAGAGGGAGGTAGAGAGAGAAAGAAAGAGAGAAAGGGGAGAAAGAGAAGGGGAGAGAAAGAGAGAGAAAGGGAGAGGGAGAGAGGAAAAGAGAGGGGGGGGTCTGGTCTTGAAGAATAAATGGGATTTAAAAAAAACTCTTATTGTCTTAGTATTGATTCTAATACCGAAGAGTGACAAGGGTGAAGTGACTTGCCCAGGGTCACACAGCTAGAAAGTTTCTGAGGTCATATTTGAACCCAGGTTCTTTCAACTCTAGTCCCAGAGTGCTCTATCCATTGTGCTAACTAGCTGCCCCAGAATAAATAGGATTTTGATAGACTGAGATAACTGTGGGGACTTGGCGGTGGGCAAATAACAGTGTATTTGGAGAATTGCAAATTCCCCCATTTGGCTGGACCAGATAATGAATATAAGACTGCAAGGGAGATTAGGTTGAAAGGGTAGGTTGGAGACCATAGAATGCCAGGCTAAGGAGTTTGAGCTTTAGCCTCTAAGAAATGAGACAGGCTTTGGAATAGCCAAATGGCATCAGAGAGAGACATTTTGAAGATTAACCAATTGGTATGTGAAAGATGGACTAGGACGGAGAGTGGATATTTAATAAAATGCTAGCTGACTGACTGACTGACATCTAGTGTGGTCTGCTTCTCCAGTGCCTCATGCTGCTTCTCAGAAGTATACATTCACACACAAAACACATACATATGTGGAAACACATACCTCTCTTGGATTCCAGCCTTCCTATAGGGAGAAGATGAAATGGCAATATTTTAAAGAGAAAATGGAAACTTAAGACAAATGAGGACATGGTTAAGGGGGTACTGAGCTGCCCTCAATGACTTCAGATCAACAGGCCCAGCAAAACCTGTGGGCCTGAAATAACTTGAGAATGTGCCTGCTAGACAGCTGGTGGTCATATTTGGGGCTCGAGACTAGAGGAGTGGCTAGAATATTGGAAGCAGGAAAACACTGTCCTGATTTTTAAAAACAATAAGGTGGCCAGAAAAACCCCATATTGTCCCATGTGACTTTTGATTACGTTTTCTTCCATGCCAAGGGTTATTCTTTCCTTCTTCAAATGTTTGGAAGGTAATAATGCAGGCCTCAACCATTCACTCTTACTTCCCTGTTCCTAGTACATGATGAAGGGCTCTCCTCTTCTAGTTGTGTATATCTTTTTTTTTTTTTAACCCTTACCTTCCATCTTAGAATTAATACTAAGTATCAGTTCTAAGGTAGAAGAATGATAAGAGCTAGGCAATTGGGGTTAAGTGACTTGCCCAGGGTCACACAGCTGGGAAATGTCTAAGGTCAGATCTGAACCTCCCATCTCTAGGTCTAACTCTCAATCTACTGAGCCACCCAGTTGCCATTGTACATATCTTTAATGAAGTCTTTTATGCCTCTTCCCTCATGCAAGCAGAGGGCCTGGGTATAAATCCTGGCTCTTCCTCTCCCTGTTTGACTTAGGGGAATTCCCATTACTTTTCTACTCTTCATTTTCCTTATCTGTAAAATGAGAGGGTTGGACTCATAATCTTGGCTATGCGCATTACATGTTTTGTTATGGTGCTTTGAGTCTGCAATAAGAATCAAAATCACAATGGGATCTGATGCCATGTTAATAAAGGTGTGATATCTAGAAGGGAGAGTCCCATAGTCCTCTGTCCTGGTCTCTCAGCATCTGGCTTTGTTCTTGGCACCACATTTTAGGGAGGATGTTGAAAATCACTAGCATGTCCAGAGAAGTGTAATCAGGATGAGGAAAGAACTGGAGACCATGTCAGTATTGGAAGAGATAGGATGTGTTTAGCTTGGAGAACAGAAGATTGAGGCAGATTTGTTTATTGACTTCATATATGTGAAGAGTGACCACATGGAAAAGAGATTAGGGTAGATTCCCCCTGGTCCTAGAAAGGAGAAAGAAGACTAGTGAGAGGAAAGATGAAAAAAAGGAAGGAAGGAAGAAAGGAAGGAAGAAGGAAGGAAGGAAGGAAGGAAGGAAGGAAGGAAGGAAGGAAGGAAGGAAGGAAGGAAGGAAGGAAGGAAGGAAGGAAGGAAGGAAG